>NC_034613.1:14019773-14020877 GCF_900095145.1 Mus pahari | reverse complement strand
TGTTAGCATGCAGAAGAATACAAATTGATCCATTCTTATCTCCTTGTACAAAGCTCAAGTCTAAGTGGATCAAAGACCTCCACATAAAACCAGAGACACTGTCTTAGTCAGGGTTTCTACTCCCCCACATCATCATGACCAAGAAGCAAGTTGGGGAGGAAAGGGTTTATTCCACTTACATCTCCATACTGCTGTTGATCACCAAAAGATTCAGGACTGGAACTCAAGCAGGTCAGGAAGCAGGAGCTGATGCAGAGGCCCTGGAGGGATGTTCTTTACTGGCTTGCTTCCCCTGGCTTGCTCAGCTTGCTCTCTTATAGAACCCAAGACTATGAGCCCAGGGATGGTCCTACCTACAAGGGGCCTTTCCCCCCTTGATCACTACTGGAGAAAATGCCTTACAGATGGATCTCATGTAGGCATTTCCTCAACTAAAGCTCCTTTCTCTGTGATGACTCCAGCTGTGTCAAGTTGACACAAATCTAGCCAGTACAGACACTGAAATAGAGGAGAAAGTGGGGAACAGCCTTGAAGTAATGGGCTCAGGGGAAAAATTCCTTAAGAGAACAGCAATGGCCTGTGTTGTCAGATCATGAATCAACAAATGGGACCTCATAAAATTGCAAAGTTTTTGTAAGGAAAAAGATACTGTCAAAAAGACAAAGAGGCCACCAACAGATCGGGAAAGAAATTTTACCAATCCTAAATCTGATAGGGGACTGATATCCAATGTATACAAAGAGCACAAGAAGCTCAACTCCAAAAATTCAAATAACCTCATTAAAAAATGGGGTACAGAGCTAAACAAAGAATTCTCAACTGAGGAATCCCAAATATCTGAGAAGCATTTGAAAAAATGTTCAACATCCTTAATCATCAGAGAAATGCAAATTAAAACAACCCTGAGATTTCACCTCACACCAGTCAGAATGGCTAAGATCAAATATTCAGGGGACAGTAGATGCTGGTGAGGATGTGGAGAAAGAGGAACACTCCTCCATTGCTGGTGGGACTGCAAGCTTGTACAACCAGTCTGGAAATCAATCTGGCAGTTCCTCAGTAAACTGGACATAGTACTACCGGAGGACCCAGCAATACCTCTAC
>NC_034613.1:14018087-14019213 GCF_900095145.1 Mus pahari | reverse complement strand
AGAGCTCGTGTCTCTAGCTGCATATATAGCAAAAGATGGCCTAGTCAGCCATTGTTTGGAAGAGATGCCCCTTGGTCTTGCAAACTTTATATGCCCTATACAGGGGAACACCAGAGCCAAGAAGTGGGAGTGGGTGGGCAGGGGAGCAGGGTGGGCAGAGGGTATAGGGGACATTCGGGATAGCATTTGAAATGTAAATGAAGAAAATATCTAATAAAATAAGATAAAAAAGAATAGTGAGAACTGCATGAGGCATGAAAATATCACAGATATGCAAAGTTGATGTGTAGTAATAAATGTGTGTGTGTGTGTGTATATTAAATAATAAATCCAATTTTAAAAAAGGAAAGGATGTGGTGGTTGAATTTCTGCTGATGAACTAATATCCATAACACTGCATAGAATTATTATTTCATGAATCATAAAGTGCAAATAAACATGTTTATATATAAACTTCCTTTTACCACTTTGCTATAGTATTTTCTCAAGTATATTTCTTATTTAATGTGGTTGATATTTTTCTAATAGGTTATTCATCTTTAGTTTGTGTTTCAGCCTTTTTCCACAACTGCATATTCCTATAACACCACAAATTTAAAAATAAAAAACCGTTTCTTTGATACATTTTTTGAAAGCAAATATCTCCTCTTTTACTTGATTTTTTTTTTTTAAAGAAAACTTCTTGGCTTTCTCACTTTTAAAAACTTCCAGATAAATGTTAAAATTCTTTCTCAACTTTCAAAAATACTGTAGGGATTTCAGTTTGAATAACAGTAAACTTACATCTGAGTTTTGGAAAATTTGGCATGTTTATTATATTTAGTCTTCTCATCCAGGAACATGTTATTCTTCTACATAAATTTATGTAAATGTTATCTCTCTTCCAGCAGAGTTTTGTAACTCTGTGCAGCTAATTTTTATGATTTGATTCTGAGTATTTTGTATACCATATGATAACTGAAAGTAGGCCCTTCGTTTCTTCCTGTATTTGCCAAATAATGGTTATTAGACTTAAAATGATTATTAGATTAAAGACTTTTAGTTTTTGTACTTGCCATTTTCCTAAAAACATTCTTATGAGTTTTAAGATTTTTGCATTTCATATTTTGTAGTTTCTATGTGGATA
>NC_034613.1:14012932-14014892 GCF_900095145.1 Mus pahari | reverse complement strand
AACCAGTACCCCCTGAGCTCGTGTCTCTAGCTGCATATGTAGCAGAAGATGGCCTAATCAGCCATCATTGGGAAGAGAGGCTCCTTTGTCTTGTAAACTTTATATGACCCAGCACAGGGGAAGGCCAGGGCCAAGTAGTGGCAGTGGGTGGGTAGGAGAGCAGGGGCGGGGTGGGGTATAGGGAACTTTCGGGATAGCATTTTAAATGTAATAAAGAAAATAATAATAAATAAATTTTTAAAAAAGTAATACACAGGGAATATGATATGTAAAAAAAAAAGAAAAGAATATTTGACCACAGCTTCTTAATTGTGGGGAGCTTGGATATTACAGATTAAGAGGAAAATATCCCAGCTTATATTGAAGTTTCTTAATAACCATTGCCACACTCCATGTTGTGCCAAATAACTTTGTGACTACTTAGTCTTTTGTAATGTGCTGTTAGACAATACTCGCCTAGCTTCTAGAACCCTAAAACTAAAACTACTACTACTAATAATAATAATATGCAAAGACAAACACAAAAAGGTAACATCTGAAATGTATTGAAAAATCCCCCTTGTTATGCTGCAGTCCAACTACCTGCTGCCTCACCAATGTATGCATGAAATTTTTGATTTATACTTCTGTCTTTTTTTTGTGACATTAAGAGTTCATGTAACCTCTACCAGTATGTGTAATAACAGGGTATTTTCAGTTAGTTAAAATGCCTATCTGCATCATCTAGTATAGTAACTCTACTTTTAGGTCATGTATGGTTTATACTAATTTGCCTTGAGGTTTATCCTCCCTTTATATGTCACATGTAAATATTATATCAGACAGAGAGGAAGAAAAACACAGACTTGGAGTTTGATGGCTAACAGCACTGATATGATCCAGATTGAGGCATATCTCTCTTAATGACTTTAGATACTATTTCCTTTCAAAAGAATACTTTCCTGAAAGTGAAGTCTTCCATATATACTGTATACATCATTTGGTCTCTACAAACACAAAATGTGACACTTAGAGCAGGAGAGATGGCTCTGTGATTTAGAGCACGTGTTGTTCTCTCAGTATCTACACAGTGGCTCACAAATATTCTATAGCTACCGTTCAAGGGAATCTGATACTGCCTTTTTTTTTATTTAAACAATAGTTTCTTGGAGATTTTATTTTTTTCTTCTTTTCGTTTATTTATTTGTTTACTTATTTTTTCAATTTTCTATTTTCATTTTTTTCATTTTATTAGATATTTTCTTTATTTATATTTCAAAATTTATCCCCGTTCCTCATTTCCCCTCCAAATGCCCATCTATCCCATCCCACTCCCCCTGCTCCCTAACCCACCCACACCAGCTTTCCTGACCTGGCATTCACCTACACTGGGACATCAAGCCTTCACAAGACCAAGGGCCTCTCCTCTCATTGATGTTCCACAAGGCTATCCTCTGCTACATATGTGGCTGAAGCCTTGAGTCCCTCCTTGTGTACTCTGGTTTGTGGTTTAGTCCCTGGGAGCTCTAGGGGTACTGATTGGTTCATATTGTTGTTCTTCCTATGGGGCTGCAAATCCCTTCAGCTCCTTGGGTTCTTTATCTAGCTCCTCCACTGGAAACCCTGGATGGCTGTGAGCATCCACTTCTATATTTGTCAGGCACTGGCAGAGCCTCTCAGGAAACAGTATATTAGGCTCCTGTCAACAAGCACTTGTTAGCTTCCACAATAGTGTCTGAGTTTGGTAACTGTATGTGATGGATCCCCAGGTAGGACAGTTACTAGATGACCTTTCTTTCAGTTTCTGCTCCAAACTTTGTCTCTGTATCTCTTCCCATGGGTATTTTGATCCTACTTCTGTTGTCTTCTAACCTCTATGGCAACAGACACACACACACACACACAACACACACACACACAGAGAGAGAGAGAGAGAGAGAGAGAGAGAGAGAGAGAGAGAGAGGGAGAGAGAGAGAGAGAG
>NC_034613.1:14000528-14012892 GCF_900095145.1 Mus pahari | reverse complement strand
GAGAGAGAGAGAGAGAGAGAGTTGATAAACACATATTCAGGAAATACACCCATATACTTAAAATCAGTAAATATTTTTTCTTATTTTGGAGTACTTGTCTAAAAAGATGAATTGTGAACTGAATTTCTCTGAAAAAAGCCACATTTGTTTTAAAAATTCTGCATATTTATTTGTTAACAAGGACATTATAATTGTGGAGAGTAGGAGTGTTGTAAGTCAAAAGAAATATTACTCTCTTTGATAGCCAACAACTACTAACTTCCACATCTGACCCAATATTCTTATTACTAAGTAAAACTTTTAAAATATACTATAAAATATAGGAGAGCTCTGTCTTCCCCTAATTCTAAGGTTAATAATGTCATAACTTATGGGACTAGTTAGTAGTGATTCTCAAGTTGATGAAAACTGGACTCAACTAGAATGCAAATATACACCTGTCACAGACCTTTTAGCCTCTGGGGATTTACGTAAGAAATCACATTGATTAGTTTGAGAACTCATTCTAAAACTGGACAGCACCAGCATCCATCCCCTTCTCTTTCCAGATGACAATATATCATGATCAACTGCTTCAAGCTCCTGCTGCCTTAGTTTTCCTACCACAAGAAACTCTAACTTGAGCATTGAGCCAAAACAAACCATATGTTGTTCTGAACAAGAGAAAAGTAACAAGGACACATATGAAACCATAAAAGATATTTGTCTGCTCTACTGCAATCCAGCTACCTAATACCCCACAATGTATTTGGTAAATGCATTGATTTATGACTTTTATCTTGTTCTGTTGCAAAATAAAGTTTTCCACAAACATGATTCTGTTGTTGGTTCATGATCACTCATATTTGGCTCAGAATAAACTATCTCTTATTATCTCTGGAGCAAATGCTATGTTTTTGCATTGAGAACTTTGGAGGCAACTATATGGTATTACTAAAATATTTCCTTTGAGTGCTAAGCTAGAAGTCAGAAGATGATTAATAGGAAGCATATACTTTAATTGAAATTGTAGAGCATCTGAAATAAAGAATTGTTAAGAGAATTATTAATTTATAACAAATTAGAACTTTGAAGTCTAGCAAAATTTTATAAAGATGTGAAAAATAGAAAACCAATTTTAAAAATTTAGAAGTTGCATCAAAGTTAAATACTAATTCTTCTCCATCCCTGTTCCTGTCTATTCTTTGTGCTTGCTTCTCCACAAAGACAATCTGAGTTTCTTCCTCCATCACCATTTCCTCCCCTCTTCTCTCTAGCATTCACCAAAGGGAAAGTTTGGCATAAAAGGGAAAGATTGTTATGAACTTAAGATAAACCTAAAAATACAAACGATCCTTATGCTAACTATGTTCTTTAAACAAAACATTAACTAGAAACTTTGCTTCTGAGGTTTCTCAATCTATACAGAACCCTCTTAAGTCAAAACTAAACAGGAACATCTTCCTGGCTTATAAGCAATGGTTTGCTGACTTGTATAAATTACTAGAGTTATTGGCTTCAGAAAACAATGCCTAAGAGTGGCTTTATTTAGGAAGTTGGAAAAAGAACCTAGGTACTTTATCAAAATAACAATTAATGACAAAACTGCCTACACACATTAAGATGAGATACTCTGAACTCAAAAATATTTTCAGAAACTATGCCTAAGACTAGAAAGACAGTGTGAGATAAAGCCAAGAGAAACTGTAACTGATTTCCAGATGTCTAGTGATTACTTTATGTGCATAGGTCTTTTGCCTGAATGTATATCTGTGCACATACCTGGAGCTGGTAAAGGTCATAAGGTCAGAAAACGACTTTTGACTCTCTGGGACTGGAGTTAGAGATAACTAGGAGCAACTGTGTGAGTGCTGGGAATTTAACCTTGATCCTCTACAAGAGCAGTCAGTGCTCCTAACAGAAGAGTCATCTCTCCATTGCCTAGTTCAGACTTTAAAAATATTTAAGCAGGGCCAGTGTGTAAAAATGCCTGCTACCAAGCATAATAACTCAAGCTCAATTCCTAGAACTGAAATAGTGGGTAGAGAAAATCAACTGGCATAGACACACAGTAGATAAAACAGTAAATAATAATGAAATATTCAAACACCCAAGAATGCTTCCTGAGAGTTTTAAGGATGGCAAAACTGATACTTTATACAGCTCTGCGAAGATTCACAAGTTAAAGGACCAGAAAATATCTTTATTAAAAATTATAGAAGAAAACTTCCCTAACCTAAAGAAAGAGATGCCCATGAACATACAAGAAGCCTACAGAACTCCAAATAGACTGGACCAGAAAAGAAATTCCTCCTGACACATAATAATCAAAACACCAAATGCAATAAACAAAGAAAGAATTTTAAAAGCAGTAAGGGAAAAAGGTCAAGTAACATATAAAGGCAGACCTATCAGAATTACATCAGACTTCTCACCAGAGACTATGAAAGCTAGAAGATCCTGGGCAGATGTNATACAGACCCTAAGAGAACACAAATGCCAGCCCANGCTACTATACCCAGCAAAACTCTCAATCACCATAGANGGAGAAACCAAGATATTCCATGACAAAACTAAATTTACACAGTATCTTTCCACAAATCTAGCCCTACAAAGAATAATAGATGGGAAACACCAACACAAGTAGTGAAACTATAGCCTAGATGAATCAAGAAAGTAATCTTTCAACAAACCTACACAAACATAATTCAACCTCTAACAAGAAAATTAACAGGAAGTAACAATCACTTTTCCTGAATATCTCTTAATATGAAAATTAATATTACCAATATACCCTAATTGATTGAAATTCAAAAATATGAGAAATTAGAAATTTGTCAGCTGTCATCCCATGGTCTCTCTAATCTGGTAATGGGAGAAATAGGTCCAATATTGTACAATCCATATACACTTTCTGCTTATTTGTACATGACAGGGTCTTGCTGTGTGCTACATAATGGTCTTGAAATCATGCTTCTCCTATCTCAGCCTCTCTATTAGTAGGATATTTTATTTGGGGTTTTTCCACTATAATATGGTTTTCAGAACAGCTTACATATTTCAAAATTATTTATACAACCAAAAGAAATGTAGACAATTAATTTGGGAGAAGGCTTGTAAGAGAACAGAAAAGAATGAGACTGAAGGCTTTGCTTGATATTTATAATTATTATATCAATTTTGAAGAAGAGGACTTTATAAGTTACTCTTATTCTGAGATGACTGATTTTCAAAATCATCACAGCCAATGAAGCAGAATCTTACCCTCAACTAACCTCTGTGCCACCCTCCAAGCAGAATCATTCTTCATTGAATGATTTGATGAATGACTTCATGGATAGATCATCTTAATACATACACCATTTCTTAAACGAATTTAACCTGTTCCCTGTGGGCAGAGAATGACGACAACCACTCAAGTCAATAGCTTTGACCATAGCAGGAAATGTGTATCTAAAAATTGTGCCTACAACTCATTCCTTGGTGCAGCAGAACTGTCAACTCTTAGCTTAGCTACTATGGAGGTAAAATCCTTCGGTATTGTGAGGGACATTGGAGTATAGCCTCATTACAATGAACTCTAATGTGCAAAAATTGTTCTTATTTTGTGTTTGTACTACAGTAAGAGCCAAGATTTTAAGCTCTACTGAAAACAAAACAAACAAAAAGACTTTATTTATGTTAATTTAAAAAACCCAATAGTGATATATTATTTTAAAATATACAGTTAACATATTTGGAGTTATTTAAAATTTATATTGAGAAAAATGTATGTATTTTCGGTATTGTAGACTAGCATCTACATAAGACTGTTCAATTGATTGTTGTTTTATATCAAACAACTTTTATAATACTCATTTTATTGTTGCAATATTTTATAAATTTTAAAGCATATGATACAAATGAAAGGTATTGCACGTTTTGAAGAGGGGGGACTATGGGAGGAGTTGGAGTACAAAAGGGAAAGAAGAATGTGATGTAAGTCTATTTACTCAAAATATGTTTTTAAATGTTAACAAATTCAGATAAATTGAAATTATGTATCTTTTCTCATCATAATGCAATAAAATTTAAATCAAAAAAATTAAAAGTCTATTGTTATGCTATTCCACCATTCTGTTTTAATCAGGATACTTTTATATTATAGGTTGAAACTTTTAAGTGTGAGTCTTTCTGATTTCTTCCTGTCTGTGAATAGCTGGGCTCTTCTCTGACTTCATATGAACCTTAGGGTTATTTTTCACTTATCTATGAAAAATGTTCTTGGAACATATTTATCCTATGGATTGCTTTGTGGAGTATGGGTATTTTAACAATACAAATTCTTCTAATCCATGAACATAGAATATCTTCCCAGCATGTGTGTGTGTGTATGTATGTGTGTGTGTGTGTGTGTGTGTGTGTAAATAGTACAGATCCATCCCCTTTGCATTTTCTCTCACTTGTTCTAACATCTACAATATCAGACATAACTTATTATATTTTAAATTTTATTTTATATGTATAAATATTTGCATGCATTGATTACTTGATCCAATTGGGTACTTGGTGCCCATGGAGGCCACAAGAAAGTGTGATATTCTCTGGAATTAGAAATTAAAGATTGTGAGCTACCATGTGGTCATTGGGAAATGAACCTGAGTCCTATGCAAAGAGTAGCCAGTGCTCCTCACCACTGAGACATCTCTTCAGTTCTTGGGAATTTCATCAATGCATATATGATACGTGATCTAACTCCGATTGCCCCTCAAACTTCCCAGGTTCCTCCAACACAGTCCCCTACCAATTTCATACCTTCTCTTTACAATACTTTAATTACAATTACTGCTGCTCATATGTGTATGGGTGTGTGGCCACTCACTTAAGCATGAGAAAACTATTAGTGACCATGGTTTTGTTTGTTTGCTCATAAGATGATTCACCTACTAGTTCAATTGCACACCTTTCAACTTCCAACAGCTCCTCTTTTATGGCAGTTTGAACTGCCAAAAGTTGTCCAGTAAACAATAGAGCCCAGAGAACTCCTTCCCATGGCAGTTTAAACTGCCAACAGCTTCTCCCCCATATCACTTTGAACTGCCAACAGCTCTTTAGTAAGGAACAGGTCCCAGAGAACTCCTCTCCTATTGCAGATTTAACTGCCAATAGCCACCTGGTAAAGAATGGGGCCCAGAGAGTTCATCCTCCATCTTTGCTGGAATTTGGAATAAACCAATCTTTTCATAGCTCGTTAGAGTTTATGAGTCTAATACCCATGTCATGTCCAGCACTCCTTTGAAAACTATGTTTTCAGAAAAAAATATTATTTAAAATAAAGAGTGCCAAATACGGTGGCACATGCCTTTAATCCCTGCACTTGGGAGATAGAGGCACATCAGTTCTCTGTGCATTCAAGGCCAGGCTGGTCTACATAATGATCTCCAGGGTAACCAGAGCTACATAGTGAGACAGTGAGACCTAATGTGAAAAATAAAATGAAAAAAAAAAAACTTAAAATAAAGTAAGACATTTTCAGATTTAAAAAAATTTCATTACCACCAGACCTGTCCAACATGAAATACTAAAGAGAATCCTCTGAACTGAAAGCAAAGGCCCCTAGCTGGTAATTTACAACATGAAAACAAAGTAATTCCTCAAACGTAAATAGATGAACAAGAAGATTATATGCCCCAGTACAGGGGAATGTCAGGGCCAGGAAGTGGGAGTGGGTGGGTTGGGGAGCAGGGTGGGGGGAGGATATAGGGGACTTTGGGGATAGCATTTGAAATGTAAAGGAAGAAAATATCTAATAAAAAAATAAAAACACAAATGTAGTTTATACACGCATTTGTTTAGTACCATATTATTTAAAAGAAACAGCACAAATTATATTTATATTTATATTTATGTTAGGTATATAATATATAAGCATTTATTTATGACATTAACAAAAAGGTTCTAAATTAATCGAGTTATTTCATTACTAAAATGTAATGGAGTTAGAGAGATGGTTCAGTGGCTTCTTGCCAGAGGTCATCTCGCCACAACCAGATTGGGCAGGTTACTACTACCTAGAACGTCATATGTGTATGTGTGTGTCTGTGTGTGTGTGTCTCTGTGTGTGTGTGTGTACATATAAATGTGTGTATGTAAATTCAATTTTTATTTATTTTTGATAAAATAAATAAAAATTTATATATATATATCAATATATGCATTATCATATCATAATATATCATAATATATATCAATATATGCATTAATATATGTATTATATAAAATATATTTTTATATAGTGAAATATTTAATTATTTTTTAAAAATTAAAAATGCAATGGAAGCATGCCATATTTTATTCTATTGGGAAATGGATAATAAAACATGCTAAATAGACACAATGAAATTTTATTCATCTGTAGTGAAAAATGAAATTAAGAAATGGATGAAACTGGAGGCAAAAACAAAAACAAAAACAAAAAAACAATATGCTGTGCAAGGTAATTCATGCCCACAGACAAATACTGTGTCTTCTTTCTTATATGTTTATCCTAGCTTTGACTCTTTTGTTCTGGTTGTTTTACACAAAGTGCTTGTTACAACCAGAAAACTAGGGAAAAGATATGAGCAGATTGCCTTAAGGAAAGGGCTTTAGTAAAAGAAAAGAGAAGAGGGAGAATAGTTTGAGCTGTAAGGTTCAGCAGAAAGGGATGAAGGAGTAAGAAGAAAAGTGTGTGCAAGTGGAAGGAAGATTAGTAAAAGCTAAAGAGTGCATAAAAAAGCCAAGAGGAAGTCTACTGTCTTGTAACACAAATAAAAAAATAAAAGAAGGATTGAAAATAGTTATGCAGCATGAATAGATGGCAATACTTCTAGATAATACGGATTACTGAAGATAGTTCCCAGTCCCAGATATTACCTCCCCAGCAGTGAGTCAAGGTAGCCACAGAAGTTTCTTAAACAACACAAGCTCTTGTCAATTCTCCTGGCTGTCCACCAGAACTAATGGATCAGATCATAAAATGGAAGAGACCACATATCTTTGTTATAAGATACAGAGAAAACAGACTGGTGCTGAGCAATAAATTTCCTCCATGTTGGCTAGCATTCAAACCACCTGAGGGTGCAGGGTGGGAAGGTAGAGGGAAAAAAAAACACCATTTGTGTTGCTGAACTGTGACCCCTTTGAAGCAGAATCCCAGCCTGTTGGGCAAAATAAACCCACCTGCATGAGAGCCTTCACTGTAGTGGGTGTGACCAATTGCCCTCTGATTGGATTCCAGGCCTGCTTCACTGGGGATTAGGGAAGGCACCATGTGTCTAGTCCTGTGAACGCTTGTAATAATCCTGGCCCGGGCAGGTTTTAGGCCTAGGAAAGGAACTTATTTTTGACCTTTAACAAAATTGAGAAAAGTGCTTTATCCCCCCTCTATTTTTCTCTCATACTGTATGTCACTATCACAGCCTTCTCCCTCCACTCTTCCCACTGCTCTATTTCCCCTTTTCCCCAGATCTACTGCTCCTTAATTTCCCTTCAGAAAAAGCCTACTGAAGACAACACACTACTATGATTTTTAAGAGGATAGAAAATCACTCCATGTGATTTATGTGCATATCATTACTTTGATACCAAATTCAGAAAAGGTGCTTAAAAAGCATGCACTCGTGTTTTCAAAAGATCTGTATCTTTTACAAAATGTAAGTAAAAAGCATTAACAAAATGTCATGAAATTAAAACTATTCAAGGTTCTGACCTATACTTTGGCATATATAGAAGCTTGGAAATTACCATTCCATATTTAAATGGATTTGAAAAGCACTGAAAGCACTTTTCTCAGGTCTGTAAGAGAAGGACGGCCATAAAAGAAATGATCATCCACTACCTTTCAGAGGCAACAGGCAAATTCAGAAAACTCACAACTTAGCAATGTAGAAGCACATAGACAACAACCTACATGGGAACTATTTCCAGTGTAGAAAAATCTGAACTAACTGTTAAGTGGCCAGAGACTCAGTATAGACATGACTGATTGCCAAGCTCTGGGCTGTGGGGACAATCCTTTGGAGAGCTCAACACTTTGGTGAATTGCTACTCCTGGAAAGTCATCAAGCTTTGATAGTAAAGGTTGCAGATAAATGCTCTGAAAACAACATGGCAGTAAGTTAAAGGAAAAAAAAAGATAAATGAAATAATAGAATGGGAACAAGACCTCTGAACTAAATCTTTTTAAGTGTGGCCAACTAATTTTTAAGACATATGCCAAGGTCATTGCTGGAGAAGCTGTTGTCTTTTCAAGGAATACTGTTAGGAAAACTGTATAGCCTAATGTGAGAGGCACAAGAACTCACCTTTCATTATATATATAATATATATATATAAATATATAATATATATATATATATATATATATATATATAATATATATCACTCAAAATACTCAAAACAAGGTTAACTTATAAAACTCTTAGAAGAAAACTTATGGGGAAATGTGGTGACTTTGAGTTTCATGACAATCCCTGAGACAGGACACCAAAAGTAAGCCCACAAAAGATAAAAGAGATAAGCTGTATTTCACCTTTACTTTAGAGCGTAAAGTTTAGATATGTCACTGGGACAACCTGAATCTGTGTCTTTAGGTCATGATCACTCATATGAGGCAGATAATAGTCTCTGGGTTGAGAGTTTTGTTCTGTATGTACACTTTCTTTTTTTGGTTTAGTCCCAATCCATTGATATATTATGAGTCAGTTGCTGGCTATTATCCCCTTATTGATTACAGGACTTTTGTCAGAGCATAGAAATCAGAGCATGTATTAATTCATGTGGTGTGTGTGTGTGTGTGTGTTTGCTTGTTTTGTCATCTTGACATGTTAAAGTCATCATATAAGAGGAAATCTCAATTGAGAAAATGTCTCCATTAGGATTCTAGGCAAGTCTATGGAGGAATTACTTGATTGTACTGTATTAATGGCATAATGCCACTGTGGGTGGTGCCCAAGCCTGGGAAGGTGGTCTTTGAATCTATAAGAAAAACAGCTGAACATGAGTCTGAGGAGCAAGACAGTAAACAGCATTCCTCTATGGCTTTTGCTTCAGTTACTACCTCTAGGACCTGTCTTTAACTCTTACCCTCATTTCTTTCAGTAATGAATCAAGGCATGAAAATGTAAAGAAACCCCCACCAACTTGCTTTTGATTATAGTATTTATCACAGCAATAGAAAGCGAACTAAGACTCAGCATATGTATGTAGCATTTGTAAAAGACTTGTTTGTGCACACTATAATTACCATGAGGAAATTTCATCCACATCTAAATTTCAGCTACTGTTCATAGCCAGATGCCTAACAATTTCATGTCTTCATTGTTTACCTGCAATTAATTAGTTTGTATCTCAACGGGCTTGATATTCAACGTATGCAAGATCTAGTTCATTAATGTCAAATCATACATTTGCTCAATTCTCCTTACACAATTTAAGTAAACCACAAAGCCAGGATCTTCAATTTCCTTTGCATCCCATAGGTCACCAGCATCTAGGCACTTTTAAATTCACTTCCATAAATAGTTGATAAATGTCTATCCCATATTCAAGAGAGTCCACAATAGGTAGAGTCCATTCTTGCATATAATCATACTTTGTGAACAACAGAGCTCTCAGTACACAGGTGTTTTACAAACATGTATTAAACTAATAATACTGGAAGCCCTGCACTCCTCCTTAGGAAATTATATGATACAAAAGAAGTTAAAGGAACTTCTCTGTATATGTTTATGCACACAAGAGTTGAGTTATTTCTCAAGGAAATTAGGGACCACATGTTGACATGTACTTGTGATTTCTCCTGTTATTGTCTTCAATTTGGTGTCTTGTGTTTAGCATCACCATTCACATTTAACTGAGTTTCTTCAACATCTCTAACTTGTTTAGTACAATGATTCCTCTGTCTGTTGCCTCCTATCATTATGAATCAAATACACTTCAATTCTTTGGTTGGAAAATATAAAAGACTTGGTGCTCATGAAGCAGAGTGGAGGTGGAGATGAAGGGATGTGGATGAGGGTGAGGGAATGGAAGCATGTATCTCAGAGCTACAATTTCCTGTGCATTAAATATATGAATCTATTTTCATACTTTAAAAACACCCAGAAATAAGCATTCATAGTGAACAAATTTATAATGAAGGCTATAGGAAGAAACATCCCTGAAATTACTTTTTCAACTCAAAAATGCTATGGGTACACATAGCATATATGGGGGCAGGGCTAGGGTTGGAGAAAATCCTAAAGGAGCTGTGGGAAGTGTAGAAGGTTCTTCTGATCAGAACTCTGATTCTGCAGTGTTGTTCAACATTTGGCTTCCCACCACCTTTCACAATGTTTCTGATTGTGGTTTGTCTTTTCAAATCACATTCCTTCTGTGTTTCCTTTATCATTTTCCTTTTATTGAAAATAGAGTCTTTATTCATACAATATGCTTTGATTAGAGTTTCCCCTTCCTCTATCCCTCACATCCTCCCCTCCCCACTTCCCCTTTCCTCTGGAACCATTCCCTTTCTAACTTTAGAAAAGAAAAGTCTTTTAAGAGATAACAACCAAACATGACAAAACAAAATATGAGATGAAACAAAAACTATCTTGTTGAAGTTGGACACAGCCACCCAACAAGAAAAACAGTTCCAAGAGCAGGACCAAGAACCAGAGATCCACTTGTTTTTAGTCAGGAGTCCCATTAAAATACTAAGCTAGTAACTATAATATATATACAAAGGACTAGGTATAGATCTTTGTATGCCCTGTGCTTGTTGTTTCAGTCTCTGTCAGCTCATATGCGCCTTGCTTAGTTGATTCAGATGCCCTTACTCTCTTGATATCCTTCATTCCTGCTGGCTTTTACACTATTTCTGCCTCCTCTTCCATGGAATCTGTGAAGGTGAGCCTATAAGTACTCCTAGTAATGGGGGATACCCAGTGTCAACTGGTGATTTTGTTAACAGATAAGGCTTCTAGTGGTAGGTCCTGTTTATATTCAATTGAGTTGTCAGTCAAGAGAGTCCTGTGAAAATCTCCCAAACACCCTAGACTACTGCTAAGTCAATGGTGTACTCTCCGCAAACTTATAGTGGGACCCCATTATCGATGACAACACCACACAACTCATGGTACCTGGAGTGTTTCTGTTTTTGATTTTTTTTTTTAACATTCTTCAAGTGAGTGATGGAGGTTGTAACAAAGACATGTATCTTTAAGCAACAAAGGAGGGGTTAATGCTTTTTTCATCACACATTTGATGGCTCTGTTTATAGTCTATGTTTTTCGCAGTATCATTCTGATGGAATCCAACCCCAGCCTCCCAATTCTTTTTCTCCAAACTCATGACCTGGTCCTATACCCAGTCAGGCAGTGACTAGGGCACACCAGTCTTCCTGCTGTCCAGGATGGTCCTGCCAGAGAGAGGACCCTAATTATGAGGTTGCACTTGTGTAGAAAATGAGGAGCTGTGACTTCAAATGCAGTATAAAAGGCAGGGCACAGGCAGCTCATGCCAGTTATCACCAGGCACTGTAGGATGAACGCTTCTTGAAACCAGACTCTGTCAGCCTGCCTACTAGATCTGACTGGTGGTGGTGGTGGTGCTGCTGCTGCTGCTGCTGCTGCTCCTGCTGTTCCTGCTGTTCCTGCTGCTCCTGTTGCTGCTACTACATCTTCCTCCCGTTAAGCAGACTCCAGTAAACGACCAACCATGGTAAACATGAACCTCGTAATCCTCCTAGTGGGAGGTTCTCTCCTTATCATAATTATATCGACATTAAAACTACTGTACCAGGTAAGTTAAGATTAGACTGTCCTAAGATTAAACTAGCTAAATATGGGGATGGGCTTCTCTTTATAAGAAGCAGGGTGAGGGAGGAGGGGATAGGGGGTTAGCAGAGGGAAAACAGGGAAAGGGGATAACATTTGAAATGTAAATAAAGAAAATATCTAATTAAATTTTAAAATATATGACAGAAAAAAAAAAACAGAGAGGGGAAAGGAACCAAGGGAAGAGCATCAAATGCCACTGCCCTCCCTAGAATCCGGACATTTCATGTCTCTTCCATTTGGGTTTCCCAGGATTTCACCACTGGATTCAATAGTTGTGGTCAGTTAGAACATGGACATAGGTCACTAAAGATTTGAATGGCTATCCAGCGAGCCTCTCACACACAACATGAAAACACAAGAGCTAAAAGCTGCTGTACCCCAGCATCATTATCTCATGTTAAAAAATCTACTCTTCCTCTTTTCTTTTCTTTTCTTTTCTTCTCTTTTCTTCTCTTCTCTTCTCTTCTCTTCTCTTCTCTTCTCTTCTCTTCTCTTCTCTTCTCTTCTCTTCTCTTCTCTTCTCTTCTCTTCTCCTCTCCTCTCCT
>NC_034613.1:13999130-14000297 GCF_900095145.1 Mus pahari | reverse complement strand
CCTCTCCTGTCCTCTCCCCTCCTAGGGGTCCTCTCCCCTCCTAGGGATTAATCAGTCTTCTCATTTTTCCTTTTGCACTATAAGCCAACACATTGCAAAATCTATCCTGTTTTCTTTTTCTTATGCCAGGGCTCCATTCAGTTACATATGTGTATACCTTTATAGACAACTGCATGAATGGCCACCATGATCCCATTATTTTATTTTATTAATTTTATTAGTTTGCGAAGTAGAAACTTTATGTATACTCAGTTATTTCAGGTCTAAATATGTTGTTAAAGTTTCAGTGAAGTGCTTTTACATAAAAGTCAAGGGTATGGGTAAAAGCTACTACTGGATTTCCCGGAAAATTTATGTAAAAATACAGCACTTTGGATAACAAGGCAACTTCTTTGAGCTCCCCCACCACCACCCAATCTATATATAGGTAAAACACACTTGTGAATTAGTATCACCCTTCAAAAACATTTCTAATCTCTAGCTCTTAGGGTGAATCAATTAGGTTTATAACTAAATTGGCTTGAGATGGGATCTAGGATTTGCCAGGCTCTGATAAATCACAACAGTATAATTCTATTTACAGTTGATCATGGATAGAAGACCACCCAAGAAGTATCCTGGAGGGAAAAGGGTAATTGCAATGAGAACCCGTATCCCTTTTGTTCCACTTAGCATCAACCGCCAACTTTTAGCCAGTGGTGTTCGAACTGGCCCTGGTAAAAAGCTAGCTCCAGTCAAGACTAATTCATTCAACAGCAAGGTGGACATACTAGAACAGTTTATGAGGATGAAAGGCTTGCATGATTGCTTGAAAATAATCAAGAAACCCACTCGAAAGCCAGACAAGGATTCTGACGGCAATGATAACTAAAACACTGATGCTATGCAGTTGTTTGTGGCAACACAAAAAAAAAATGAAGCATTAAAAGAATGTGGGTGAAAGATCCGGCTTACATTTATTGCTTCTCTGGCATTCTGTTTTAAGAATCAATTATGGGTTGGTTAATATATTATTGATGAGATATAAAGTATTACAATTTTTTTTTCATTTCTGGCTCTTTATTTTTTTTCTTTTTTTTTATTATTATTTTCTTTATTTACATTTCAAATGCTATCCCGAAAGTTTCCCATACCCCTCCCCCCACCTCTGTTCCCCTACCCACCCAC
>NC_034613.1:13968504-13999119 GCF_900095145.1 Mus pahari | reverse complement strand
GCTCTCTCCCCGGCAGTGCACTGGAGCAAAGATGGCTCACCTTCCGGTTCAGACCTGGGAGACTGCTTCTGGGCAGATACCTCTCCTCGGGCGGGAAAAGGCCCCGAATGCCGGACCAAGCCTTAGTACTGCTCTAGGGCGCACACCCCTCCTCGGGTGGGGAAAGGCGCTGGATNCNGGGGGCTACTCCCAGGCGAACACCCCTCCTCGGGCGGGGAAAGGTGCCGGGTGCCGGATCAGCCTGGGGACTGCTGCCAAGTATTACAATTTTTATATAATATACAATTAATAATTTATATACACTTAATTATATGTTATAGGGAAAGGATGTAGAAGAGTAGTACAGAAAGGGAAGGGAGTTCAAAAATATATAGCTTACAAAATAGCAAGAATAATTTCATCTAAAGGATTGCAGCCTAATACTGCATTTGTCTTACAAGTATCATCAAAGGGAGATGAATTACATGGTACTGTTGTTTATTATGCTGGTGACTGCTTACTATTATTATAAAATCTTTATAGTAAAAAAAAATAAAGAGTTGTTATTTGCCAGCCTGCAATACATGTTTGCCATAAATTAAAATGGTGAACAAGATCTATTTTTTCACACTTGAAGGTAATGATACAACTCCTTCTAACCAGCTTCTGAAAAACAATTATTTCCATTTTATCCTCTCCCTGCCCAAATTTTCTCCACAGATTTACCTCCACAAATTGCACGCATATATTTCATTGGTGAAAAGTACAACTCTGAAATAGTACTAAAAATATAACGGGAGCAAGTTTTAATATGATTTGAATTGCAATGAGAAGTAAGTTTTCTAAGCTTTAGTTTGTAATCTGTCTTACAATAATATTCTATAAAATAACGTCTAACTAGGACTTAATCTCCCTATCCTTGCTCACAGCATTGGATCAATCCACAAGGAAAGCCTTCAATGTATCACCACAAGTTCATCTTATTCGTGAATCATTGAGATGAATTACTTATAGGCCTATTGTTATGCCTTCCTGGTGGCATCACTTACTTGTACTAATCTCTTTGCTCCTTTGATCTTTAGCTAAAAGATATGATTATAAGAATTTATTCCCCCTTGGTACTCACTTGCCAAGTATAAAATAGCTAGCAGTATATGGTTCTTAAAAGTTATATAATTTTTGAGTCATAGATCCCTTTGACAATTTAATGAAAATAATGGACTCACTATCCCCTAGAATGCAAATCCACATCCACAGAAAATGATACCTAAAATTTCAGTATTTTAATCTCCTTAAGCTCAGCATAACTCTTGAAATGTTCCCTATATATTTAGAATAGACTTTAACATCCTAAGTTGTGATATTTAAACCATAGATCAAAAATACATAATAAAGCATAAGGTATCATTTGTGAGGAAAACAGGATATAAAAATTTTATTGGTGACAATTTATTAACAATTAGCATCAATTCATATGCGAATACTTTGTTACACTTAGGCAAAAACAAATTTATAAAAGACAAGTTTATCTGTTAGACATATATCATTATCAAAAAATGCCAGATTTAAAGTCATGTTATCAGTAACAATTTCATACAAATTCTATTTGCAGTTGAATCTAGAATTCAGAGAAGGTAATGAACTACTTGTTTTTCACAATAAAACACAGTAAAAATTAAATGTGACATGGTTTTATTCCAAATACAACTTAATGAATAAAGATATTCTGAAAGATAAGAAGTATTCAGAATTTTAATATTTCATTTCCTAGGTTTATCACTGTCTGGCTACCTGTTCCTCACTTTTGTACCATTTCACTCTAACTAAAGAGTACAACTACAAAGTTTACATAGAATAAGTGATACATAATAAATTGATAACATGTTTAGACATATTTGGATCACAGATATTAAACAACAATCCTCATATCACATACAGTCCTTTTCCTACATATTTGTGACACTTCTTTGGATAAAGAGGTTTATTCATTTTTATTTTATGGGTATGGGTGTTTTTTTTTCCTGTGTGTATGTGCACCATGTGCGTGCAGTATCATAGAGGTCAGAAGAGGACATTGGCTCTCCTGGAACTAGAGTTAAAGATGGATTTAGTAACCTTGGTGCTGGGAATTGAACCTACATCCTCTGTGAGAGCCATTACTCTTGTCACTGAGCAATCACCCCAGGCCAATTTGTAACATTTGTAAGGTAAGTGGGGACTTTAACTGTGTAACACTAGCTTTTAACTGTGCTGACTTATTATTTCCCTATTCTATGAAAGAGAAAAGTACATATTTAGACTACAGAAACTGTGTTTAAAATCACAAAGTACAAAGTATGATTACTTCCTAAGTAATCTTCTCACAGGAGACCTTCGGTACACTAAAAACAAAACAAAACAAAAAATTAACAGTAATATTTACAAAATGTCATTGCAAAACAAAACTGGATATATGTACTAACAAATAGATAATCTTAAAGGGAAACAAACACATTACTAAATCCTGATAGATTCACATTTTAATATTTCATTAAGTGAAAAAGTACTTACAATCCAGTACTAAGCATGACATGTACATTTCCCTAATTGATTAACATACAAATAAATTAAAAATATCCCCTACTCTATAAAATCACATTATATAACAATTAGATATTTTCAAGAGTGACATCTCATTCTGGTTTTGTACTGCCACTAATAGTAGGTATTTCGTGGTCAGTCTCTTTTGCAGGTTCAGCCATGTCTCTATATCTCTCCCCACGATGTTTTTGCAGGTATGGACCCCAGTTCGAAGCTGGTCTAGAGCAGCTTATGATACGCTGAAATGCAATGACAAAAAAAAAATCTTATTTTAGAATTTAAGTGCTATTATCCATTTTAAAAAGGCAAATATTAAATTACACTTTTATGGTAAAGGCTTTTGCTAGCAAGAATGACATAACACTCATAGAAAAGTAGTGAGCTCTGGAGTCTTATGGAAGAGTTTGGTGGGGGAGAGATTGACAGGAGGGAACAAGAGCACAAGAAGATGTAGAGTCAACTAATAGGGCTCACAGAGACTGGGCCACAAACCAGGGGGCATGCCAGGGAGCTGGACCTAGCCCCCTGCCACAGACTGGCCTCACTTGTGGGCCTCGAGCGTGGAACTGGGTCTCTTGGTTGCAGGTAAGTGAGGATTCGGCGAATGAGTGACAGACAGTCCACATGAGAGAGGGTGTAGAACTGAATGTATTCTCATAAAGTGAACACCAGTGTTTTAAAGTACAGAGAACAAAGGGGTAGGATGTCACAGCAGGCAAAGTACATTGAAGTTACTTGACACAAAACAAAGGAATGACTTCAAAGGGACAAGAGCCAGGTAATGTTTACAGTTAAGATAAAGCAGTTCTGCCTAGGGTCAGCTAAAGACAGGTAAGGATTTCACACTTTAGTCACAATTTGTGCTTCTCTTTTGAGCCTTGTGAAAGCTAGCACCAGGGGGTTCCGCACTAGCAGACCTTCTCATGAATAATGCAATACCACAACCCCCCTATTTCCTAGGCCTTGGTAAATACTGAATTCCCAGCTCCTGGCTTTAAGGAATTTTTAGGACTTTGGAACACTGACTTTGGGAACTTTACCTATGGTAAAAATTCAGTCTTTAGAGGCATTAATAACACTGAGAGAGAGCATACACCATACTAACATGCAGATAGGGTTCGTGTATGTAGATTATTGGAAATGCCAGGACTCCAGGAGACTGAATCTCCTTGAGACACTTTTTCCTCACGACTCCTCCAGGTTTTTAGGCTTGTGAGCCACCACTGAAGTAGGCGTGGCAGGCCCCTAAGCATTTGTAACAAATGTACGGCTTGGTCTTCATACAGATCCTCTAGTAACTGGAGCAGGGCTGTTTTGGTCTCTGTTGCCTGCCTTTGGATCCCTTTCCCCTACCTGGATTGCCTTGTCTGACCTCAGTGGGAGAGGATGTGCCTACTAGTCCTGCAATGCCTTGATATGCCAGAGTCAGTTGTATTCAAGGGGGTCTTCCCTTTCACCTCAGAGAAAGGGAGGCAGTAATGGGCAGAGGGTGGGGGACTGTGACCAGAATGTAAAGAAAATTAACTAATTAATGAAAAAAGAGAAGTGGTGATATCTTAAACATCTAACAATTGTAACCAAATTGCTATTACCTGTTAATAGAATTATCCTAACTACTAAACCAAAAGTATGATTTCAGAAGATAGGCATATGACACCATTAGAATATAGTGTCACTAAAGGCAGCTTTCTTGGATTCATTTTAGTCCTTGTCACAGAGAATCTGATGGGAAGCTAAACTATTGTGCACTGAAATATTGTTTCAAAAATTGAGAAAAGGGAGTTCCAAATACCTAACCATTTATTTAGATCTGCTCTTGAAGAAGAATAGGAACTTAATAAAATTAAGTTTCCTAAGCCTATCTTGTCAGTGTAGACTTAATCAACTCTATTACTGTAGGTCTCTGTGGAAAAAAAGATGATTCAAGAGCAATAAAGGATAAAAGATAATTTACAAGGCTAATTTAAATAAATACAACTTAATTACAATATTATAATCTATACTACAGACATATGAATATTAAAAAGTAAAGATTACATAGAGAAGAAGCAAATGGGTTATTTGATTTTTTGACATCTATAAGGATAACTGTACAAATAAATACAGAGATCACAAATGTTATGTCCTAAAGAGTGCAATAAGACCTGAAGATATAGTAACAGACAAGGAACTTACAGCAAAATATAAGTAGATTTTATATATATATATATATAATTATATATCTATAATTATATATATATAATTTAAAGGTGCTTACCTGAAGTATGTTTCCTTCTGCCTGAAATATTTTTATGATAGCCATAATTGGTATCCAAATAATGCAGAAAATGATCATACACCAGCCAAGAGCAACTCCCCAGTCAGGATATGGAATATCAGCATAATCAGGTCTGTGAAATTTCACCAGTGACCAGACTAGAATTGCCTAAGAAAGGAAAGCATTAAAAAAGACCAAAAGATTAGATTTTGTGTTATAAATGAGTCATAATTTGATATTTCTCAAACAATAAAATGAAGCTATAATTATGTAAGATAAATGGGTAACAATAGAAGGCATTATAGAGTTTTCTCCAAGGCAAATAAAAAATAAAATTACCTTCTCCAACAACTCTCTTGTAGACACATACACAAGGAGATTAAACTGTTAGCTTGGTTTCATTCTATTCCACAAGCTAGCCAGCATATATATGAAAAATCCAGTGAGGATGCACAAGTAGACTTTTCTGTCCTTCCTTAACAGCTGTTATTTGTTGTACAAGACACAACTTTCTGCCCCCAGCCCCTACCCCATAACTCAAATTTAAACATGTAGTACTGGCACAATTACCAAAACACAATTCCCTCCTAGCCTCTTCTTGAATAGGAAAATAAGTTCAATATTACAAGAAGTGTTGCAAAGGTTCTGGCAGGACCTCTTAGGAGACAGCCATATTTTCTCCTGTGAGTATTTTGTTCTCCTTTAAAGAAGGACCGAAGCACCCACACTTTGGTCTTCCTCCTTCTTGATCTTCATGGGGTCTGTGAATTATATCTTGGTTATTTGGAGTTTCTGGGCTTATATCCACTTATCAGTGAGTGCATACCATGTGTATTCTTTTGTGATTGGGTGATGTTTTCTAGTTCCATCCATTTGCCTCAGTATTCTCAAAGGATGGAGGCATCCAGAGTTAAAGATAATGCTCAGCTACATACTGATTTCAAGGGCAGCCTGAGATAAAAAAATATATCCTCCCTCCAAAGAAGGAATAAAATTTTCCTTTCAATCAGTGATTTTCAACCCATGAGTTGCAACCCCGTTGAGGGTCAAACAACCTTTTCACAGGGGTTGCCCAAGCATTGGAAAACACAATTATTTACAATTCATAACTAGCAAAATAATTATGAAGTACCAATGAAATTTTATCATTGGGGAACCACTACAACATGAGATATACTGAAGGGCCACAGCATTTAAGTTGAAACCACTGTTCTAAATGATTTTTAAATGGTTTTACAAAATTCACTAGAAATAACTAAGGCAGTTAGGGGATGTTCTGGGACTTAATCTCTGAGTTTGTACTACTCTTTTCCAAAAACAAGGTATATTTTCCTGCTCAACTGACACACATATACACGCATGTGTAACACACATGTGAAGAGAACCAGTTGGAATTAGTGGAGGAATTACTTAGAACAAAGTATAATCGTACTTTTAAAGGTATGAGTCATATTATCAATAGCAAGTTCATTGTATACTATTACTTACAGACAACAGAATAGGAGTAATGACAAACCAGCAAGCTCTCCACCAAAGCCAGAAGATCCATCTTTTTGCTCCAATCATCATTTCTATATCTTCAATGAATCTATTTCCTCCTAAAGAGAACAATTTCAGATTCTGAGCCCTTTCTTACAGCTTCCATAGGAATTGTTATACAAATTAGTTTTCTTCATTTAAACACGTCACTAAACTGCAACAGTGAAGCATATACCTGGAATCCCGTTTCATATTCCAATTAATTCATAATATACTTTGCTCGATAGATTGCATTTTACAACTATACGTGCAATTATAAATATGATTATATAATCTTAATGAAAATGAATGAAATGATAGTGTATAATAAGACATAAACAGAGCTGCAATCACCACTTACCATAAATCCAGATGATTCCTGCAATTTCCAAGATAGCAGCAATTAAAATTCCCCATCCAGCACAGAAGTGATCAATCAAATGAACCCAGTAAATTCCAGCCTACAAGGAAACAAAATAAAAACAAAATTCACACTAATTACAACTATATTTTAACTATAATTTTGTTAATGTATTCAAATAGAATATATTTTAAAACTATATGAAATGTATGTTTCAAATATAGTTTTTGTCTTAAAAACAAGATTTTTTAAATAATATGCTACAATATTGGCAAATGTTACCATTTAAAACAGTAGATTATACAAAATAACATATAGTATCTATGAGCTCTGTAATAGCTAACAAGAAAATAGACTTTATAATCCATTTGTTACTTGGGAAATTGTCATTATTAGAGATTATGTACTAGCAAAGTTACAAAGGAGAAAAATCACTGAAATTTGGAAAACTTCCAAGTAGAAACTAGACCTGTCACAAAACACCAGCTTGAACCTTTGTATATTTGTTTAAATTTAAAAGTATATTCCAATTAGTATTTGTCTACAGAAGTTAAAAGCTATCCTATACCTGAGTCACACAGACGAGGCCAAGGAGAAACAAAATCAAACAGCATCCCAAAGTTATAGGAACCCTCATGCGTTTCATTGCTTTGGGAAACAAATCTTGAATTGTTGTTGTAATTGTTTCTAGAGGAGAGGAAATGGTGTATTACATACATTTCAACTGAATAAGACTATCAGAGAATTCAATTTCTATTCATCCAATTTACACAAATAAGCTGAAAATACACTCTGGGCATTGTTCCTTCTTAACAGTCAGTAAGGTCTTTTCTCTTAGTCCCCAGGTTTAGTTTCCAGCAGCAAAAGAGGAAGAGAGAACAAGTAAACAGAAGGACTGAGAAGGAGAGAGAGAGAGCAGAAGTAAAAGGAGGGAGAGAAAGAGGAAAGAAGGGAAGAATAGAATGTCTAAAAAACAAATTTATCTAAAAGAAAAATGTATAAGCAGAAAGATATATAATAAATATATTTGACATTTTTGAAGGCTTCGGAAATCAACCAGAGGAAACTAAATTTGTCCTATAAACAGAATAAAGTAAGAAAATGGGATATATAATACAATGATACAAAAATTGTTTCAAACGTTCCAGGTGTGTGCTTTAGGGAAATTTCTTTTGTGTACATAGAATTATATATATGGGGAGTTATTTCACCTGTGTGGGTAATTTGTGTGTGTTTGTATGCATACACATTCACAGGCTCAGCAACAAATGGGACATTTGTATCACACAGATAACACACACCAAGGCTTAGGGATCATAACAGAAGAAGCGGCAGAAAGATTAAGAGCCAGAGGTCATGCAGGCCTCAGAGCAAAAGGGTGTCCTCTAGTTGTGACAGAAGCACTGCACTCATGAACTCACAGCTTTAACTGCCTATGCAAGATCAAGCCATTCAACATTCCAGCACCATGAGGGAGGGGGTATTTGTTCTCACATTTAACTGAAAAGCTAATAACAGTTGACTTCTAGAGGAGTGTAACAGTCAATTTTCTGTAAATGTGTGACAGTTGGTCCATACTCCAGTGGATGACCCACTATGTATATGGGTAAGACAAATTGGAGTCAGTGGAATAGTAAAGACAAAAAAAAGAAGATATGGAGGTGATGTGGGAAAAGTCTAGTTGAATATGATCTAAATACACTATACAAAATTCTCAAAGAATTATTAAAAATAATATTTTCAAACTTTTTTCAAATTTTCTAGTTGTGTACCTTTAGGAAATTTCATTTGTATACACAGAACCATACATAAGAAAAAATGTATTCATTGTGTGCAATTTGCATTTCTATGTGTGAGTATATGAAAGCACATATGTGGGGTGCATGTGCACATGTGTGCTACATGTAAGTGGGCAGAGGGGAGTCTTCTCAAGTGCTTTTCACATTGTTTTTCTGAAACAGGGTTTCTTAATGAACCTGGAGTTCACAAATGAACTCTATTGATGAAACAGTGAGCTGCAAACAGTACTACTCTCTCCACAGGACTGTGCCACTTTGCCCAGATTTTATAAAAATATTGGAGTTCAAAGGTCATGATGAGAGCATAGCAATTACTTTTCTAACTAAGACAGCTCCCCAGCTGCAGTTTATAGAATTTTTAAAAGATTATTCAAAATACTAGTCAACAGAATATTATATGATATAATAGACCCATATATCTTGTTAAAATAGCATATATATATATATATATATATATATATATATATATATAATGAAACTTCAAATTTATATGAAATATTTAAAATTATGCTATTTATGGACATGTTTATATACATACAAACATGTATATATGAGTGTATATATGGATGTATGTATAACACATTCACACATGTACATGCATGCATATACACTCGAATCAAATAGGACACTAGCGATTATAGTGGTTGCCTCTACAAAAAAATAATGAGAAATATATTAGTGTTTTGTTAAAATTTTCTCAAGCTAAAATCAAGTTTTCAGGGAGAAATGAGGTTGTCCAGGTACAGGGGGCAGGGAAGAGAAAATTGTCATTTTTTACATTGCCTAGTATAGTGTACATTGAATTAAGAATCAAATACAAAACTCTGAATAAAGTAACTGAAAAATGACCCCCTCCAAAATACCTATCTGAAGCAAATAGAATAAATTTTTTTCTGTGCCAAGTAAATAAGTATATCATACTTTTATGTATTTAATTTTTTAAATTAAAATAATTTGTAAAGTTCATTCTGTTACTAGTAGATAAAAGGATATGGTATGATATTACATGATAATGAAATAGGATGATTTCAAGTACAGGAAACAGGATTAAATATCAGGTTTTCAATACTAAAAGTTATTACTTACCAATAGAAGCAAACTGAGAATCAAGGCCCAATGTTAACAGCATGAAGAAAAATAATATGGACCAGAATGGACCAGCTGGGAGTTGAGCTAGAGCTTCAGGATAGGCAATGAATGCCAAGTCAAATCCTAAGAAAAATGTATGAATTTTTAAATTAATTGCCAGAAAAATTTACACATTTGAACATTTTCAAAGTAATATACCGTTAAAACCTCATCATGCTTTGGCAATGCAACTCATGACATAGCATCTTTGTTTTACTGGAGGCCGGAGACGTGGCTCACTGGGCGAAAGCACTTGCCACTCAAGCTTGATGACCTGAGTCCCAAAGTCCATGATGGAAGGAGAGAACAGATTCATAAATATTGTCCTTTGACCTCCACACAAACACTGTGATGTGCATATACCTGCACTCGCTCTCTCTTTCCTCTCTCATACACAGTAATAATAAATAAATATTGAGCTGTCACACTAATGTGAGTATGTGACATAAATTAAGCTTTTAGTACAAATTCTTTTTCATGAAAGTTGTCTTAGAATTTTAAACCTTTCATTATTTTAGTGTTTTAATGTATAAATGTGTGTGTGTGTGTGTGTGTGTGTGTGTGTGTGTGTCTGTGTCTGTGTGTCTGTGTTTGTGTTCATTCATGCATCATTCATGCATGAGTTCAGGAACTCAAGGGCCATACTGTGCATATAGAGGTCTGAGGACAACCTTGGATGTTGGCCTTTGCTTTAAATCTTGTTGAAATATGGTCTTCCCTCCCTTTTTTTCTCTGCTGTTTATTCCTGGATAGTTGGTCCATAAGTGAGGATTCTCTTATCTTTGCCTCTTGTCTCTCCATGTTCTGGTATTACACTAAGCATAGGCTTTTGCAGAAATTTGGGGGATTTGAACTCAGGTCCATGTGCTTGCATAGCAAGTGCTTTTACCCAGTTAGCCACGTATCCAGACTGTAACCAACTGATTGACATGAGGTGTGGCGGCACACACCTGTTATCTCAGGACTTGTGTGGAGAAAAGGAGGATCAGGAGTTCAAAATCATCCTTCATTTCATACTGAGTTTGATACCAGCCTGGAATCCATGAGACCCTCTCTCAAATAACAACAGTAACAAAAAGACTGATGACAAAGAAGAACATATTTCTTAAATGACAAAAATGTAAATTAGTTCGCCTTATTCTAAAATTTGCAGAAAATAAAATGAAAAATGAAATATTTACAAAAATAAATGTATAGAATGGATTTTTGTGTTTGTTGCTTTTTGAGATGGGGTCTTTCTATATAGTTTGGTCATCCTGGAACTTGCCATCTAGACCAGACTGAGAGAAATCTGCTAACTTCTGCCTTCCTGGGACTGGGATTAAAGGCATGGGTCATACTATGCCTAGCTGAAATGAATTTAGTCTTCCACCATCTTGCCAATTATTTACCCAGAATAATTATGAGTAATACTATTTCAGTCTATAGATACCTGCAATATTGTATATAAAATAAAGCCCTAGATGGAATCTCATTTTCAGTTTGATGCTATAACCTTTAAAGCACTTTGTAGTGTGTTCCAATTTTTCTATGTGACCATGAGTTTTAAGTACTTTCAGTTTCTGTACCTTCCCAGTGTACTGACATAGAGTTCATACCATTAGCTTTTCAACTACTCTCTATCACTTTCTGTGTATCGGTGAACTATGAGGAAATGGACACTAAATGATTTCCAAAATCCCTTCTTATACAGGGATTCTTTAATATTTCTATTATATTATACCAAATATGTAATAAAAGTTTCCAAGAGATTACTACTTAAAGAATCCTAGAACTCATTTTTTGTGGGTCTTATAGCTGTCCTTGGGGTTAGAAAGTTTGTTAATCAGATTCCTTGAAAGCTGTACACAATTATGCACTGGGTCACTTGATTCTTCGTATTATATAAGTTTAAAAGTTCAGATCCAATACTGTTAATTGCATGTGGGAAAATTTGATCATAATTGTTTCTCTCATAAAGCATAGAATATCCTTAGCATTATACCTGAACCTTGTAATTGTGGATTGAGTAATTCATTTTAAGTATTAAATAAAATACAGAAAAAATGTCTTCTTTTCTCATTCTTTTAGATAAGGTCTCATGCAGCCTCAGCTGGCCTCAGTTTATCTCAGTAAATAAGGCTAGTCTCAAATTTCTAATCCTTCCATCTCTACTTCCCAAGTGCTGAGATTACATGCATATAACACCACATCTGGTTTATGAGAAGCTAAAAATAAAACTCCCGGCATTGTGCATGCTTGGCAGGCACTGTACCAACTGAAATATGTTCCCAACATTATGTCTTCAGAATTAACAGTTCCATAAAATATTCCTGTCTATCTAGATCTTTTAGGATCTATTATATTAAAATAAATTATGTCAAATGAACTGAAAATACAATAACTCTAGTCATAAGTATAGATGACTATAAATTGTACCACAGTTTCTTAAGTGAGCTATATCTAATTAATCCAACTTGGTATCATACAGAATTATATACCTGATTTTACAACTTGGGAGACTTCTTTTCCAGATATATGAGCCATGTGTCCCAGAATAGAAAATATAGCAAATCCAGCAAACACACTAGTGAGGCAGTTTGTCAAGCAAACTATAATGGCATCAGAGTAACAGTTGTTGTTGAACTTGTTGTATGATGATAGAGCCACCAGGCCACCCCAAGCCACAGAAAGGGAATAAAATATCTGGGTGGCAGCATCCTTCCAGACCTATAAGAGAACATTTTTTTTTTGTTTAAAACATACACACTTAAATTTAATTCAATATAAAATAATTCATGGGTTAATATGTGTATTATAACATAAGGAAATGAATACTTAAATGTCAACCATCAAGGTGAAGAAAACAATGGTAGTAGTCTTTTAATTTCTCTCTGTGTTTTTTTTCATGCTCCATTAGTAACTGACTCCGACTTTGGTGTGTGTTTTCCTCATCCATTACAATTGTTTTCTTCAAGACAGGGTCTTGCTATGTTCTCTGACTGTCCTGGAACTTGCTCTGTAGACCAGGCTGGCTTCAGATTCAAAGATCTACCTGGCTCTGCCTCCCTAGTGCTGGGATTAAAGGTGTGCATCACCACTGCCTAGCTATTTATCTTTATTTTTAGTTTTGAGTGTTTAGCGTTCATAGAAGTATTATCTTGCTGCGAGGAAATTAACACAACTGGCCTTCATAGTTCAGCATTGTGATATTTAACCATTATCAAAAGGAGTCATATAAAATTTCAATTTGATATAATTTACATTTCTGAAATTTAAAAATTAGAGATAGGGACAAGTTCAAGTGGTTTAATTAAAAATACGTCATTCTGACTAGACATCGATATATGAGAATTCTGAAAGGTAAATGGGTGGTCAGGGATGGTTGGTAGATAAGCGATAAGAGTGGTCAGTATGTATACATATATATGTACATATGCAAAACTATAAAATATAAATACAATTTTAAAAGTTAAACACATGCCATTTTAATAATTTTTCACTTCTCTATACCCCACTATAAATACTACAGCTTATTCTTTCTCCTGGTGACTGATACTAGGTTACTTAGTGCTTTGCTATGATGTAATTTTGAACACTCTTGTACATATCTCCTGCTCATGTAGGTGACGATGTGGAATATCAAAGGTGATATGCATCCTCTCTTTCACTGAATCTTGTCAAGTCATCCTCTAGAATCTTCCCAATCAGACAGCTTGTATATCACTTTGAATTAAGGGATTTGATTATACTCACTACTTAACAAAAATTAATGTTTTTTCACAGGGCATCTTTTTCTGTTCACATGCTTCACATTTTCTTGAATTATTTGCTTTATTTGATTTCTAGGATCTCTCTCTCTCTCTCTCTCTCTCTCTCTCTCTCTCTCTCTCTCTCTGTCATACTTAATGAAATGGGGTTTCTGTGTACCAGGATGACAAATTAGCCTGTGGAATTTAAGTTATGCATAATCACACCACACCCAGTAACTCAATTTTGAAACCGAAATCTAAGATTCTGTGTTGTACATCTTAAGAGGTTTTCCCCTTCCAAATCCATGGATTACTTCTTTGTCTTCTTTATTTTGTGTTCTTATAATAAGCCAAAGTATTTTTGTTATTGCTCTTTAATATAGCTGAAATTATCCAGCTTTAGTTACCTCTGTTTCTTTGTCTGTGTCTGAAAACAAAGTTTAGCCCAAGGTTATTGGGATGTTATTCTGAATTCTCTAAATGAAACTTTTTGTTGAAAATATAAAATTTTCAATTGCCCTGAAATTTATGTTACACATAATAATTACATATATGTTAGACATAATATGTTACACATATTTCCACTTTATGTCATTTTCAATTGTTTAAGGATAATTGACAAGATACATTACATCCATTAGTTATCAATGACATCCATCAGATCATGCATCATTTCCAGAGGGAAATAAGTTGTTACCTCTGCTACATGCCAAGCTTTGTTTCTTCATAAAAATATTTTTAAAATTACTATTCTATACCACCTATTGGTACATCTGTTCCTATGTTAAAACCATGTTTTTTAATTACTGCAATATAGTAGTGATTCTTGTAATAACGTTTTGTATCTGACATGATAGTTTCTCCACACTTTATACCTGTGTTGGGAATTTGATTAGAATTCTATTGATTTTGTGCACCAATGTGACATTAAAACCACATCAATTCTTAGCAAGGATGTTACTAGACAGCCCACCCTGACTCTGTGCTATTTGTCTAATACCACTCCTTTATCATTGCTGATGTCCAATTTGCCTCTCCTCCTTCTTTGTTAAAGGTCAACAGTTAAGTTGGAGATTTATTCAGGTTACTATATTCAAAGATTTTAATTATTTGTCTTTGGATATAATGTCACTCAAAAGAGAAAAACTTTATGTACGTAGATTTCAGATAACAGAGCTGATTTATATTTGAACAAAAAGTGTCCTTTCAGTTCTCTTAACATCATACTGGTCAGCTGAATGCAGGTTGAATAGCGTGCATGTATGTGAATAACAATTCTGGTTTTAGAATTAAAAAGAATAAATTTACATCCAAACCATTCATCCACTGTTTCTTCAGCTTAACTCATTGGTAGGTATGAACAATAACAATAATATTTAGAAAGCTGTGTCATAGTAGCTATAACTTATTATAAGAAATGATCATATAGTGTTTTAGTTTATTATATGTTTAAAAACAATAATTTATATTTGAATATTTTTTTCAATAGAAGAAAATATCCTAGGGAGTAAAAATCACTGGGTCTTAAAAATACACTTTTCACAGTAGATTATAGCATGTCTATATGAAGGGAGATGGATATGTGTGGGTGGATATGAATATATATACATACAGAGAGACACATAGACCAAGATAATTTCATTTAGATATAACACAGTCATGTTAAAAAAAACTACCCTTATTTCTTTCATTGTGGTCCACCTTAGGAGATGAAACTCATGTTTATGTTGGTCTCTGAGCCTCTCTACTTGATACATTTTGCAACAATATGAGATTTAAGAGGAGCTGAGGTGGATGAGTCAGATTAGTGTTGAGAAAGAATGCTAATCTGAGAAAAAAACTATTGTCCCAAAACATGGAATATGCTATGGGAGTGGAGGAGTAAGAGGACTAAATTGCATGGTTCAGAAGGAGCTTAAATGTAGGTCTGATTCTTATTTAATAATAGAGACACAGAAACAGAGGGAAATATAAAATGCATATGAAAACATCAAAATAGTTTCAAAAGAGTATAAAGCCCAGGTATCTGAGGTTTATAAAAAGCCACTTAAACATAGCAAAGGGGCTTTTCATCTGTGTTCAAAGTTATGAGGTTTAAGGAAAATGGAGGGTGTATTTCTTAGGGAAAACAAAGTAACTATATGATGATGTACTATCAATAGTTAAGATAATTGTAGATCAGCCCACATTAACAAGAGTTTTCTATTTCTCCAGTATCTTATCTTATTTTTCATGTTTAATAACTTAACAGAAAAATGGTTTTCTAGTTGAGAATGAATTGGTAAACAAGGTTAAAAAGATATGGACTAAGACTAATTAAGAAGTGCATTAAGATGCCCCATGGACACATCAAAGAATATTAATCTCCAAGAATATAAAAATAAAATATCATAGTTCTAAAGTAATTATAACTGGTGAGGTTAATGATGGAGTGAAAATTATCGGGCACTGCAAAAGTAACCAAATTCAGAAAAATACATTTAAATTTTTAATTTTAATTTTTTTTAATTTTTCAAAAGTCAAACAATAGATTTCCAAGATGGAAACTGATCAACTTGAGGTTGGTTACCAGAAACATTCTACAGTGATTGGACAAATATTTAATTTTAAATATTTTAAAAAGAAAACTTCAATGTCTGGAAGTCAGCATTTTTTTTTATGTAAAAGACAATAGAAGTCTAAAACTATGCATTTTGGATAGCACCACTGGTGTGTCAGATGTTATTATCACATTTTTTTCTTTCTATAAATTTTGATATAAGATTGAGATTAATCTTACTATGTGCCAAGAATGTGATGGAACTACTAAAAACATGTAAGTATCCTTGGCTATATCAATAGAAGCATGGTAGCTGTGCAAGCTTACTATTAATGCCCTGCACAATTAAAGCTGTAAAACATTTTATGTGCCCATGATACACAGCTACTGTCTAGAAATAGACTAAACTTCGAAAAGAGTTATTCAAGACCAGAAAGACAACTCTGTGATTAAAAGCATTTGTTGCTAAGCCTGATGATACAAAGTCCACGGAGACAACATAATGGAAGATAACTGACTCCCCCAAATTGCCTCCTGACTTCCATATGTGCACCACACCATGTGTGTGCCCCCAACTTAACAGAACAAATAAATTATTAACAGGTAAAAGTTTTTCAAACTTATATTCAAAACATGTGTTTCTGTTTGTAATAGAAACAATAGTTTTATTTCTGGACTACTTATTCCATGTAAAGTTTGTGTGCTAACTCTATAACCCACTAAGCAAAGTTTGATCTTACTGTTAATGTATGAACTTTTCAAGGTAATTAAATGTATATTAGACCATCAAACTTTCTCTGGTATTCTTTAAAGCTACCAAAAATTGCTGGGCAGTGGTAGCACATGCCTTTAATCCCAGCACTTGGGAGGCAGAGGCAGGTGGATTTCTGAGTTCGAGGCCAGCCTGGTCTACAGAGTGAGTGAGTTCCAGGACAGCCAGGACTGCTCAGAGAAACCCTGTCTCGAAAAACAAAAAACAAAAAACAAAACAAAACAAAAAAGCTACCAAAAATTTGTCCAATGAGTCTCATAGTTCTATCTTTAAATTACAGGTGTTAGGGTGTGAAATATTCTTTTTTTTAGAATAGTAAAGCCCCCAAAACTATAGGTCAAATAGAATAAGTGACATTAATACAATGAGTTTTAAGACTATTGCTAAACTTGATCTTACTTCCAATGAAGAGTTTTAGTGCCATTACATATATTAATCAGAAGTTCTAGAGGGTGGAAACACTAATCATTTAACTGCATATGCTTTTTGTAAGACATTATATATATTATAAAGCGGTTATAAGGTTTTAAGTTTTAACTTTTCAGGTAATTTAAAATCCAAATTAAGTCTTACCTCAGCTTCTCTGAGTTTTGTAAAATTTGACTGTGCTCCAATGTAATATGAAATGCCTTTTGATGCACCCTCCAAAGTTGCACCTCGTATTAACAGGATGAGAAGGACCACATATGGGAAAAGAGCTGTAAAATATACCACCTACCAAATAGAACAACTAAAAGTTAATGCCACTTTAAAATCATGCTATATAATTTTCTATGAGCAAAATTAGTAGCCAGTTGCTATTAGTGAAATAATTTACTCCAGGTTTCAAAACATAGGTAAGTCTAATGATATTGATACAACTTAGCATAATTTCTGTTTTCTGTTCTCACCACTCCAAAAATGGATCCATTTCTTAAATGTTATGATGTAGAGAGCACTATTTTTAAGGTTCATGCTGTAAACAATCAATATATAAGCAACTTGGGGTCAGATAGAATGCTAAGAGGATCTTTATAAATGTCTGAGGGGACTGAATGTCTCCTCTCAGTAAACTTTTGTTTCTGGGTAGTATGCAATTTTTCACAGGAAAATATTTCCATTGTATTTTTTAGTTGCAGCTAAGCTCTTTAACTTAAAAAAAAATAAAGAAGAAAAGGAGACTCATTTTTTCAGAAGAGGACCTTCAATGACAGAGAAGATTGTTACTCCATTGGGAAAGACTAGTTCAAAAGAATGATTACCTATTTTCTATGTCTTCCCATGAAGCTATTATCCTATAAAACATTCTACACCAATGATCACATGATTCAAGCTGCTTATTGTGCAACAGAAGTTTAAAACCATACTCTCAAACTAGTAGGCTCTGAATTTTAAGCAACTGCCAAATGCTTACGATTACTTTTGACTTTGTTTTTTTTAACAATACCAATATCCCTATGTATATGATTAAAACTACAATGTCTTATGCAGAAAGGCTTTCAAAGTTTTGAATGGTCCCTTTTAAGAATTTGAATGTCCATATTATACAAAAATCCATTTATAATATTTGATGGGACTAAAATGAAGTTGGATAGCAAGTGCATCACTAAGATGACTTCCAACTTACCTTGCCAGAGGATTTGATTCCTTTAAACAGTGCTGCTCCAACTATGAGCCAAGCCAGAAGAAGGCAAAGTGCTAAATACCACACAACAACTCCAGTTTCATCCATTCCACTTGACCTCTGAAGTGTAACTTTACTGAAATACATAAGCACAGAATCAATTACCTTTGCTTTTATAAAATGGGCTTTGCAATGTGTTTAATCCAAAGGGAACCTTCAGAGTGTTGGAACTTAATCTTGAAAACTTTTTGTCAATAGACAATGTTGTATGGAGGGATCAATACTACTCCTTCAAAAGTCAGGTTTTGAACTTCAAAATTACCCAGAGGCAGTCCAAACTACAAATAACTAACATAAAGCTTTAGTCATGTTTCCTGCCAACATTTTAATCTCTTCTATGTAAAGAAATTAATTTTTTATCTGGTAGTTTCCTGTGACTCAATATGGGATTTTCTCAAAAATAAATTCAGTAATAAGACTTTTAACATTGTATTATGTATTTACTTACTCAAACTTATACATATGATCAAATTGAAATGGCCTGATTCTTCATATCATCAACAATTTTCTGTAAAATTCCACCATTTCCCACAGTAACGTGTGGATTTATAATACTAGACCTGAAGCTAGAGAGATAGTTCAAAGTTAAGAATATATTCTACTCTTCCAGAGACCTTGAATTTGGTTCTCAGTGCTCACATCAGGTGTCTCACAACCACCTGTAATTTTGACTACAGGGAGAATAGATTCCTCTGACCTTTGTAGGCACCTATACTCATCTTTCTCTCTCTCTCTCTCTCTCTCTCTCTCTCTCTGTGTGTGTGTGTGTGTGTGCACGCACGCACACATGCACATGCACATGCATGCATCTGTCAAATACTAAAAGGAGAACCTTTAAAAAAATCAGAATCCCAGTTTTGAGCATGATATTTGGAAACTTTTAAAGACTCAAAATGTTAAAGCATCATGTTGGAAAAAACATTATTGAGCTTCCTCAAAATAATTAAAATATTAAAATATCCTTCATATCCTTTAGCAATCCCACTGTTTGGTGTGTATTCAAAAGAAATGCTATCAGGATGTCCAAGAGACAATTGCACTGCCAAGTTTATCACAACACTATTCATGAAAGCAAAGACAAATAAATAAAGTGTCCATCAAGTGATGAATGGACAAATAAAATATATAATACACACACCACCACATCACATTACACTACAATACTTTGAATCTTTATATAAAACCTGCTCAGTCGGTACAAGGCTACCAGTATACATGTTTTCAAGACTGAGTATTTGGCACTGGACAAGCAATTGGTGTGCTCTTCCCTGGGGAAGACTGCTTCTTCTGCTCCTAACTTATCTCAGTTTCCCATCATACTTTGTGTTGGATTGAGGCCATATGAGCTGTTCCTCCTCCACTATGGCACATCCATTGGCTTCTTCCTTATTCAGCTCATGTGTGAGTGATCATGCCATTGGAGCTTGCTATGTATAGCTTTTGACTTTACTACGAGTCCTAACCTCACAGCAAAGTGCCTGATCCTTTTCCTTTTACAATCTGTCAACCCCCTTCCCACTCCTGAAATGTTCCCTGAGCCTTAGATGTGGAAGTGGTGATTGATATTTTAAAGATTTGTTTATTTTATTTTATGTGCACTAGTGTTTTGCCTGGATATGTATATATGAGTCATATGCATGCCTACTTCCCATGAAGAATAAAATAGGGCATTGGAGTTCCAACGAGTTGTAAACCACCATGTGGGTGCCAAGAACCTGGATCTGGTCCTCTGCAGAAACAGTGAATGCTCTTAACTTCTGAGTCATCTCTCCAGACCTTAATTGCTTATCATTAGAATTTGCTTATTATATTAAAATTTTCTATTGTGTGGATACACGTTCTACTGCACATGGGTAGTAATCAGAGGACAACTTTCAGGAATCAGTTCTCTCCTTCTACCATTGTTTGTTCGAGGTATTGAACTCAGAACATTTGGCTTGGCATCAGGCACCTTTATGTGGTGAGCACTCTCATAAGTTTTATAATTCCCTAATATTAACTTTTAACTGGTAATTATTAATAAGCCATTACTTACAGTGTTACATGCACTGGACAACTACTTGTAAAAGGTACATTGTCAACAGAGAGCTGACTTTCAGGTAATTTAAAAGTCATCAGGGAGAGGTAACCATTTGAATCAAATGAAGTATTTATTTGTTAAAGCTCTCCTATCTTCTATTTATGTGAGTTAAAATGGGGGGAGGTGTATTGGTAAACAGAAACATGTTCAACTCATAATATATTCCTGTATTAAAACTATAGAATAAAATGGGGGAAAAGAACTGACAATATTTCATTATATTTCATAAAAATATTTCAATAGCATCTGTATTAAGAAGTTAATCAATACTTACTCCCAATACTGTTCACTTGGTAGTTGTCCTGGCCGAAAAACTTCACTACCATTCAAGCAGGTGAAGTTGTTGATATTTACCCAGCTTATATTCATAAACATCTCTCCTGTCCCTGTGCTCACATTACAGCCAGATACTAAAAAAAAATGATATACATATATATATATATATATATATATATATATATATATATATGTGTGTGTAAATAAAAGAGATAGATAGATAGATAGATAGATAGATAGATAGATAGATAGATAGATAGATAGATAGATGTTCAACACTTTTCTGGGAAAAAAAGATTTTAATGGAAAATACTTAAGTTCCTGTTTAAATCATTATTTGGTAAAAGTAGTAGAAACAAGTTACAAACAAAACGAAGGATGTTACACTCAATACATCGAATCTTCTCGAATACCAAGCTGGATACTAGCTAAACATTTAAACTGTGGTCATACTTATAGTAATAACTTCTATAAAATAAGTTATTTCAGTTAAGATTAGTACTTCACATAACCTTCAGTGGAGACTTAGCTAACCATTATACATATGCTGACTTCTTTAAACCCTTCAAAAGCATTAAAATTTCCTAAGTTTACCCTCTGATTGGTATGGATAATCCTAATAGTAATATCCTCCAGTATTAGTATTACTTTATCTGATATTGACAGCACCCATACTTTACTCTTACAATTTACTGCTATTAAATATAACACCTCAAAAAAAATCTACTCCCCTATTTCTTTCTATACCCTGCTTAGAATTTAGACTTGGAAAAGGCACTTCTAGTTGTGGCCTTGCTCTTCATAAAATCATACTGAAATTGGTTAGAAAATGATTTAATCATTTAAACTTATTTTTAGAATATAGCAGAATTTTAAGGTTAGCAATATTTTAAAAGTTAAGCCAATGAATTTTACCTATTTGTGATCTGCTACAGTTTTCATCTGCCCAAGAAGAACAATTTGCCCATGGCAATACACTTTGAAAAGAAGCAAACAAGTAGTAAAGACTGTAGGCAATTATGACATTATAATAGATCGTCACAAAAATGGATATCAGGACCATCGTGATTCCCACACCTGGAAAAAAAAACAATGAAAAAAGTGAAATTTGGTTTGCTGATCCATAAAAAGAGTTGAGCACAATTTCTACAAAATACCCACAAAAACTATAGTAAATAAAAAGACCTTTTCCACACAACTATATGCTGTAGTTCAGAAACAGTGTATCTGGGATGGAAGGGTGTTACCTTTCTTCAAAACTTGAAAAGAATTTATTTTTATTATTTTTTTATTGCATTTGTGTGTGCACACACCTGTGAGTGTGCAGATATGAAAGCAGGTGTCGCCAGAGTACAGACACACGGGATCCTCTGAAGCTGGAGTTGGAGGAAGAGCCTGAAACATCCAACACTGATGCTGGTAACCAAACTTGGGTCCCCTGGGAAAGCAGTGAGTGTTCCTAACTACTGAGCCATCTCTGCAACTTCATCTTCTCAAAGGTAAAATAATTTTGATGCTTGGCTTCTGGAGAATGCTTTTCAGGTGGTGAGAAAGGTTACTATAGCTATAGCCTTGGGATTGGGGTGATAGCTCAGTGATTAAGAACACTTGCTGCTCTTCCAAAAGACTAGAGCTCAGCACCCATATTGGGTGTGGCTCACAACTTCCTCTATCTCCAACTTCCATAGGATTCAGTGCCCCCTTCTGACCTCTACAGACAATCACACATATAAGTATGTACATATTCATTGTACATATACATAAAAATAAACTAATATAAATTTTAAAGCCAGAACCTTGAAGTTGATCCACAACAGTACTGTGTAATTAGAAAATTCAAAATGTAAAATTGTCAAATAATTACACTCTGGGAACCATCTTTTAGTGTCTTTCCTAACCTTTCCTGTATATGCAGCCACATAAGAAACTAACATTTGAAGACTTGGGAGGTGGCTCTATAGAGGAGTATGTACCTGAGTGTGATTTCCAGCATCTATGTTTTTCTCCTTTTAAGAGTTTGTTGCAATAGAGTACACCTAAAATCCTACCACCAAGGAGGTAGAGACAGGGCCTTTTCAGTGCTTCCTGCCCATCCCATCTAGCTAAACAATGAACTCCAAGTTCAATGAGAGACCATTTCAAAGGAATTAAGGAAGATATATGACCTTGACCTTCACTCTACATGCATACACACACACACAAATGCATGCACACAAATATGTACATGTGTATGCACAAAATATATACAAAAGACGCAATGCCATCTTTGACTTACCATGTATTTTTTTAATTGAAAGAGAAAATTGTATGTCATGTACTATATGATGTTTGAATTATACACATATTATGGAATGAATTAATCTTCAAATTAGCAAGCACATTACCTCAAGTGACTATCATTTTAGTAGTGAAAATACTTACTGCTTACTGTGTGTGCTTATGAGATTGCAATATATGAATATAATATATTGTCATCAACTATAGGCACCACGTTGTGATTCTTTATTTTTTTTGATTCTCCAATTTTTAGATCAATAGGTTAGCTTTCTCAAAATTATTTCTTACTTTCCCCCTTGACAGGGTTTTTCTGTGTAGCCCTGCCTATCCTAGCAGTTGCTCTGTAGAACAGACTGGCATCAAACTCAGAGATATGCCTGTATCTGCCTACTGAGCGCTGGGATTATGGCATGAGCTATTACTCTCTGAAAAATGTATTTCTCTTAACTATAACCATATAGCTTATCATTTTTCACCAATAGAGCTTCCTCCTTCTATTGACTTCTGCATCTAAGCATTGATCAACTTCTATAAGATCAAATGTATCATAATTTTAAACTCTTTTCTTCTGCTAATTAGAAACTATTTATTTGCATCTAGACCAGTAGTTCTCAACCTTCCTAATGCTGTGACACTTTAATACAGTTCCTCATGTTGTGCTGCCCCAAACAATAAAGTTATTTTTATTGCCAATTCATAGCTATAATTTTGCTACTTTATTAATTGTAATATAAATAATGTTTGATATTCAGATGATCTTAGGCAACCCCTGTGAAAGTGTCATTTCACCTCCCCAAAAGGAGTTATAACCTACAGATTAAGAACCACTGATGCAGACCAACAGTCATGATGATAAAAAGTTTTAAGTACCAACCTTGAAACAGTGGCAGAATCCTCCAAACTGAAACTGGACCTAAGCTAGCAAATTGTCCCAGTGAACATTCCAGGAAGAACAAAGGTAAACCAGCCAATGCTAGCATAATTGCATAGGGTATCAAGAAAGCACCTGAAAAGCAGAAAGATAAATATACTATTCCATTTGAAAGTCTCAGGGGCACTTTGACAAGTAGCATAATATTTCCAAGTGTCCTAATACAATAGAATTTGAGTGATCTTGTTTGAGGTCCAAAATATATTACTTTTAGTGTGAAAGTACTGAATTGTATTAACGGTGAGTCTCTCATTAATCAAATTGGAATGGAAATGTTACCTCGTAACGCTACTATGATTATTAAAAACAAAAGGGTATAAAAAGTCAGCCAGTGGAGCTGAGAGATCAGAGATTGTAGATCTAGATAAATATACATTAAAATACTGGCTCTATCATCTATTATTTATTTGATCTAAGGAAATTTTTCTAGCCTATGTACATTTCATTCTTATAAACCAAAAAGCAATACCAACTCACCAGTTTCTGTTTAGAGTTCCAATGCTGGGCCTTTGGGAGTTATTAATCAAATTTAATTGTTTACTGATCAAACAATGGCAGCACTGCAAGCACATGCCATGTTTTCAGTGTTAGTTCTCCACCTCTTTCTTTCTTTCTTTCTTTCTTTCTTTCTTTCTTTCTTTCTTTCTTTCTTCCTTCCTTCCTTCCTTCCTTCCTTCCTTCCTTCCTTCCTGACTTTCTTTCCACCTGTTTTCCTTTTGCCTTTCTTTCTGCCTTTCTTTCTTTGTTTCTTAACAATATATGGATTATTTTTTAATTGTAGGATGTAAATCTTATTTATGGTTGATAATAAAAATTACTGCAATTAAGTTCATAATTTTCTTAATAGTCACAAGTCTCTTTAGTCAGTGTTAATAAGAAATGTATTGTTTTCTAAAGAAGACACTAACCTTTTTGAGACTTGTTCAGTTAACTTACAATATCATAAGAACCAATCTCCCACATAACATCCATCCCACTCCCCTTTTAAACCTTTTGTTTTTACCTTTTCTACTGTATTTGGGGTATGATATTGATCATTAGAATGTTTACCAGACTATAAACTGAAACAGAGACATAATGTTAAATTTTCTAATCAAACAATCTAGAAGTTTTGGCAGCCATTATTAAAAACAAGATGGAGCTCAATGAATGGAGAGAGGCTTTTGTGTTATGTACACTTCATTTGTTGTTACTACTTTTCCAAATTATTTCCTTGCTACTCATGAATTCTTAAAGCATTTAGAGAATCTAGACTATCTATTACCCAAATAATGTGATCTTTAATGTGCCATATTAACTTTTAGAAGAAACAGGAGAAAGTCAATAGCATATGAAAATAAAATGATTTCATTTGCATTATATTTTATATTTACTCTATTAAAATTAGTTTAATTCATTTCCTAGAAAGTTGTAGTGATTATTGGGTGAATATATGATGTCAAGTCACAAGGCATGTCTTATTGTAAACACAATTGTAAGAAGCTTAAAGGAGCCTTAGGACATAGACACCAAAATGATCATGATTATTGACTCATTTTCCAGCTAATACTTACATCAAAACCACTACTGGATGACCTAAGTCCTAAATGAGAGAACTTAAGCTACCCACACTTAAAGTGTTTAATAAACAGAGCTCCTTTCTTGAGTCTCTGAGGGCCAGCGTGACTGTTTTAACACACTCAATTAACAAGATATGTGGTTGAAACATCACCACACAAAATCCTATTGTGCCAAGAGAAAAATAATTATACTGGCAAGATTTCAATGGTATTCAATTATGAAATACAGGCACATGTCACCTCAATACTTCTAACAGAACCTGTAAGCACAAGTAAGTTAAAATAGTATAACTGAAAAGCTGTTTCCACATTACTAGAGTATTATGCAATTCATTTTCCTTCACTCTGTGGGTCTCCTTGGTTAGTTTCATGTTCTTATTGAGCCTAACTTAACAATCCACAAAGTATAAAAAGCATTATTTTTGCAACAAAAAAACAATCTTGAATTAAATTCTCTTGTATTTTATTTATATTCTACATGGTCAATGGAATTTGAAATCTATGTAACTGAATATTGCAACTTAAAATCTTATGTTAAAACCATAATCTGTCCATACTTAATTATTAAAACGGCTTGCTCTAGCTAGGCAAACAGTTTACTTGAGATTTAAAAGTCCTAATTGAAGATTATATGGTATCTCAAATTAACTCAGAAGTTTTACAAGTAATACTTTTATCAAGTTTATATCTGAGAGTTTTCTGAAGCAGTTTCCAAGCTTGAGCTAGTAGCTCACAGTTCCCTAATACATGTTTTGCCTGTTTTTTTTTATCCTCTTTACTAACTCTGAGTATCATATACCTCTCTTTAGCTCATCGTACCTCATTATATATGCATGATACTTTAATACTATATATTTATATGTGTTATATAAAATATAACAAGTTATGCTATATTATATATACAGAAGTTATATAACATACCACTGGAAGAAGAACAGAAGGAAAGGCCTACCTCCGCCATTGGTGTAGGTCAGATATGGGAATCTCCACACATTGCCCAATCCCACTGCATAGCCAACCATGGAAAGAAGATAATCTGATTTTTTGGACCAGTTACCACGTTCCTGATTTTCATCGCTTTCATCAACATGGAAGTTCTCAGATGAAGCTGTCACTTTCTAAACAAGAAAAATATCATCAACATCTTCCTTTTCTGTTACACATTCCACAGACACATAATTTCAAAAGTCCAGAGAGTAATAGAAAGGGAGGGTGAAAACTCAAGGGGAATTGTTTTCAAAATCAAGAGAGTTCTCCCATCTAAGGACTAACCAGGCCTAACCCTGCTTAGCCTCTAAGATCATACAGAGCATTCAAAGTGGTGCACCCACAGACAACACTAAGACGGGTTCTGAAGGTAGGTAATTTCACTTAGACTTTCCTTCTTCAAATTAAAAAAAAATCTATAAGTAGATATTTTCCCTGTCTCTTCAGCTCAGACCATCCCAAGTTTAATGTTACAAACATGAAGGCAAGCGAAAGTAGACACATCGAGTGTCAAATACAAAGTTTTGAGTATAAATTAAGAAGAGTCAACATTTCTGAGATTATAGCAGGTCATTAAGAAGTATCAGATCTACCTTTTAATTAAATAAAAATCCATTCATACACTTTTTAGAGCACATAATCACTGTGCTAAATAATAGCAGAGACAAGTTTTACTGTCCCACCAGGTGGAGCAACTCTCTCTCTCTCTCTCTCTCTCTCTCTCTCTCTCTCTCTCTCTCTCTCTCCCTCCCCTCCTTCCCCTCCCTCCCTCTCTCCCCTCTCTTCCCTCTCTCCCCTCTCTCTCTTCTCTCTCCTCCCCCACTTGGAGAGAAGTTCTCTCCCAACCTGATAGCTGCCGCTTGACTATGGAATGCTCCCAGGGTCAGATAAGGACAGTACATTCTTTGCATTTCCCTGCAGCATATGAACACGGTATAGAGAACGACAAAGAGCCGCATTCTCTGGGTGTTCTCAAGGTACAGAGTGAGGTGCTCCTAAGTTTCCTAACTACCAGCGGGAAAGTTGTTTTTCATGTCCACTTCGTGAGAACTTATCCGGCATAGTTGAAAAGAGTTGAAGAGTAAGAAATATGCAAAGTAAGGAACAGCTACAGAAAGCAAAAAACTAAGAATCACTCTCCCTCCTTTTCCCCTCCTGGGCCCCCTACACCACCAGAAGCTTCCAGAACCCTACCTCCTTCTGTCTGCACTTGAAGAAGTTCGGGCACTTCAATCTGTCCATGGTTCACTCGCTCCCTTGGCGTTCCTCGCCTCTCCTCTTCTCACAGTCTGGCTGAGCTTCACTGGTGGCAGGTGCACACTCCCAGGTTGCTACCTGCCAATGTGAGCCACCTTGCCCAGGGGTGGGACCATTTATGGAGGGAAGCTCTCTCCTCCCCCTCGCTGACGGCCAGTCCTTTCAATTACCGGAAGGGACCAAAGCAAGCCTCTGGTTTTTCCCCCAGGTAATCCTGCATGTAGCAATTCCTTGCCCCAGCCCTAGGAAAGGGCAGGGCTGTGAGCAATTGAGCTGCGCAGCCAGAGCCGAAGAAGACTGACAACTTTTGACTCAGAGCTGTGCGGGTGCCTTAGCAATCTTGCCTCCTTTCCTGGATTCCTGGCTTCTTCCAAACCTCACTTCTCTGTCAGGTCTCTGTCCCGGGGCCAAGTGCTGATATCCCCCGGTGCTGGAGGTAGGAGAGACCCAATCCTCCGGGCTCATTTTGTTTGCTATCATTTTTGTGAACAGACCAGACTGCTCTGGGCCCTCTGGTTTCTGAAAGTTTTGCTCCTCACTAGAAAGCTCTTCATCACCTGGAGCGAATGCTGCTCCCAGAGGGGAAAGCCCCTGAATTGGGCACCTTGAAATGTAGCCAGTTAAGATAAGATTACCCAGCTGCCTCTACCTGAAAAGAGCAACTTTGAATCCATGTCCTGTAGCTCCTTTCTCAGCCTTCGGAATAGTTTTGCCTTTTACAAGGATTGCTTTGTGTAGTATTTCAAAGAAGCCAAACACAAACAAATTATTGAGCAGGTTTATGGGAAATTCGAACCTTAACAAAGGACTTCACTCTGTGAGAAAAGCGAGGCCTAGAAAGTAAACTGTAAGGAAACAAGCCGGCTTAGCCACAGAGGAAAGACTGCAATTCCGATCACCAGTGCAGTGCCTCTTCATCAAAAATTCAAAGAATCTACACTCAATCTGTCCATGTAAGACATGGGGGGCAGTTCTACCAAATCGTATAAATTCATGCAAACTAAGGAACCAGCAGAGAGCCAAGTTTTCATCTATGTATAGTCCCTTTGTTCCTCCCTGGCTGACAAGGATTTTCCATTTGCAATAGAAACATGCCCTCAGGAGTTCAAGCAGATAGAGCAAAGTAGAGAGGGATGTGGGGAGGTTGTGACCCGAAAGTATCAACACTTTGCCTTGACCTTGTTGGTGAATACCATACATGCTTGTTTGGGACTTTATACACACACTTACATCACAGATATACATAAGTGTATGTGAAGAGAGAGAGAGAGAGAGAGAGAGAGAGAGAGAGAGAGAGAGAGAGAGAGAGAAATGTCCCTTTAATAGTATTCTAGACCACTGGTATTACCTAAAGGTTAAGATAAAGGAATCATTAGCATCTTTTACCCATAAAAGAAAAGGCAGTGTGAAAGGATTTATAAAAGAGCTGAAAAGCAAACCAAACAACGCTCAGCAGACTATCCAAGTCTCATGGGAGAAAAGTAACCCACCGTGAACCAGTGTAAACCGCTGGTAAATAAGGAAGTAGAAGAATAAAAATCCTAGTGACTGATACATTGTGGGGAACTAGACAACATTACACAGTACAGAGGTTTCCGTCACTATTGAGGTTAGAGCAATTGAGGCACAAACTTTAAGATAAAGGTTATTTTAGTGAACGTACATTTTGCAGTTTATTGGAAGGAAACTTTCATCCCATTACTAGGCATGGCACTTCATGACCTGGCTGCCTACCCACTTGCATGACATCATTTCTAGCCATTCTTTGTCACTAACTCTTAAGCTTGTGTGTCCTATTCTGTACATAGTGTTTCTCACCTATGTGGGAAGCACACACGTTATTTTTTTTTCTGGAAATTCCCATCTCTTCCTTATTTGGTTAACTACTACTCACTCATCCTTTAAACCTGTGCTTAGCTGTCATCTCCTCTGGATCTTTCCACGTAGCTCCCTTCTGCATTACAACAGACTCAATTTAGATGCTTCTTACTCTATTCCCATGCTACCTTAGAGTCTTTGGAAATTGTGTGAAATGATTTGCCTATAGTCCTGTAAACTATTAAGCATTTTAGTGCGCGAAGACTCCCTAAAGTCTCCTTGGGCTCTAAGCACTAGAGCCCAGTGTGGTTCAGCAAATGTGAGGTGGTGCAGGCCGGTAATCCTAGGCCTTGAGAGATCAAAGTAGGAGGAGCAGGAGCTTAATGTTACCTTAGGCTTCATAATGAGTTCAAGACCTGTCTGGCTTATGGAACACTCTACTTCAAAACAAACAAAAATGTGACTCAAGTTGGCCATTTAATGATTTTACTATCAAAGCAAAAGAAAGAAAAACTAGTGTTAAGAATTCCAGCACTAGAGAGATGGTTCAGCAGTTAAAAGGACCTGTTCATGCCGATAAGCCAGGTCCAGTTCTCAGCACTCATATTAGACAACTCACACAACTACCTTTAATTCCAATTCCAAAAGATCCAATTTATTCTCACTTCCTAGAGAACCTGCACATACAAGCTCTACATTCAGGCAAGTAGGCACATTTGCACACATAAAATAAAGACATTTTTATAAAATAATTCACTTTCAAGACACCAAGTAATGTCAGGGGAATATTTTGCCTCCTTTGGGTCTAGCATATAAATTTATGAACAAATCACATTTGTGAATTGCGTATTTGAAAATTAGAAGGAAAGTAGACATGACACTGGTGGAATGGCTTAGAGGGAAGAGGTGATTGCCACCATGCCTGATGTCCTAAATTAAATCCCCAAGACATACCTGCTAGTAAGGAGAGAACATACTCCTGAAAGCGGCCTTCCAACTTCCATACATGCATAGTCTCTGTCTCTGTCTCTGTCTCTGTCTCTGTCTCTTTCTCTGTCTCTCTCTCTCTCTCTCTCTCTCTCTGTCTCTCTCTCTCTCTCTCT
>NC_034613.1:13943781-13968459 GCF_900095145.1 Mus pahari | reverse complement strand
ACACACACACACAGAAAGAGAGAGACAGAGACAGAGAGCCAGAGTGACAGTAACAGAAACAGAGACAGACAGAGACACACAGAGATAGAGAAAGAGACAGACAGACAGAGACAGACAGAGACAGAGAGAATAATTGTTAAGTATAGAAAAAGAGTGAACAAACAAGACAGAGAAGCATACAAACTTCTTCATAGGTTCACAGGAATATGAATGAACAGGTGTGGGAACTCTTAAGGATAATATGTTGATAGCTGGAGTACTGAGATATAACGTGGGGGAAAGAATGAATGGACATGGGCTGTAATGAAAGCCTAAGCTTATGCTCCAATAGCAAATACTGAAGTGATAAGTATTTTGAGAAGTATGAATGACAGGATTTGCTTTCGCTGTGAATAAAAAGTCTAAATAAAAAGTGAAGACCTTCCCCCCTCATTCACTGGGTTGTGTGGTGATTAACTTTCAACAAAGGGGCTTCTCTTTCTTGACACATACATCCACAGACAGAATATGATTAGCTCTTTTAAAAGCACTATTATGAGCAATAGGAAGATTTATTTAGAAGTTACGAGCAAGTAAAGATTCGTTTCTAACTGTATTTTTTCCAGGAAACCGGGTGAACGCATCGACATGGGATATTTATTTTTTTTATTTTTAATTGTATCAATTTTATGTTAATTAGAGGTATGTACATGGGCATGCAGGTACCTACGGTGTTTATAGACATCTGACCCCTCTAGAACTGGAGTTTCAGATCAGTTACTACGTTGTGTTCTACTTTAATAAGAAACTAAGGGCAACAATGTCTCTGAAGATTTTCTGGGGCATTTCTGAGGCATAGAGTTTGCTATCCTATTAGTGTTAATGATACCTTGAAATAACCAAGCGTCACTTGATTTTCCATACCAAATAGAATATTATGCATGAATGAAATTCAATTTAGCTTCTTTCTCAGTAAGACTTAAGATACTTCTCTGTATATGTATATCGTCTTTGAAGGTGTAGCTTAGTCTACACCTGCACTTCTCCACTGTGTGTATCTTACATTGTGAATGTCCAGGAGCCAATTGTGAGGAGTTTGGATTCAGGTGCAGCAAATAAGTGCTGAGGGCTTGAGGGTAGCTAGATTTCAGCAGCTATAGCCTAGATTCTAGCACACTTTTCTCTAAAATATTACAGATACACGGGGTTTGGTACCTAAGGAATACATAGATGTGTAGATAACCCAAGACACAGTGCACCTTTTTCCTGAATCTCTTTAGCCAAACATATTTGAATTAACTGGACAATGATGATAATTTAACTTTGATGGTATTATTAATATACAAACTAAGAAGTTTTTTTTTTCTGTTGGAAGAGAAAAGTCCTTTTTATTCATTCTTTCATTCACATTGAAACTGAATATTAATAGTCACTAAACTCACTCTTAAGTTGGTAGTACTAGTAAATATTTTACCTTGTCCTGGTTATTTGATACTATTATAATGGGGGCACTAAAGCAGGAAAATAGTCTACAGCCCAGAAACACGGGTATTTCTCCTTTTGAAAGTGTTGCTGTAAGGGATGCTGGTTGCTGCTTTACACAAATAGCAGTTCATTTTGTCAGAAATATGTGCAATGTCCTTTAAAGGCCATACCCTTAAGAAAGTTGGAAACTGAATCTTTTGCTTTCCTACCGAAGAAAATATGATCTACAGAATATACTGCTCTTGTAATCTACTTGAAAAATAGAGATGAAAATGTCAGTATGGAGCCTACTTGTAATTTGTTTATTACTAGATTAACATGAAGAGATGAAAATAAATCAGTGAATATGAGTTGCTAACACTGTGTTCATGTACGATTGGTTTCAATCTCTTTCTATCTGATGATTAGAATTAAACCACATCACTACATATTCTAAAGCACCGCAGAAGGAAGTGCTACCAACCTACCCAACCATGTAAAAACACTACAGCTTTGATTTTCCTTGCTTGGCTGAAGCTCTTTAATGTGAAAGTGACATGCAGTAGAATGTCAATGCCATGGACCCAACAACCAGACCTCTTTTGCTAAAGTTGACCCCCACAAGGCCATCTGGGGCATTCTTCATTAATGTACATTCTCTTCTTAATGAAGGCTATGACAATTGAATTGTTTGGGCTTTATCACAGTCAGACATTTCTCCTAACAGTAACAAAGTGACTATCTGTAACGAAAATAACAATAACCACCACCTTAATAGGAGCCTTTCTCTTCAACCATACCCAACGAAGTGGTATTTTCAATCATCAGAACAGCTCACCCCCATAAAAAGTACTAGCATTATTCCTATTTTTACAGATGAATGAAACAGATACACAGATGTGAAAGAACTGTCTAAAATCATAAACCTTGAAAAATGTTGGACTGACAATTAGTTCTGGTGACAAAACCTGTCCTATTCCCAAATTATTTTACTTGGTGTGTGAACATGTCCCCTTCCTATTTCAGCATTTTCTGATTATTCTATGACTTCTTTCCTGCATCTTAACATTCTCCCCTCTTATTTACTTCTCCTTCTTCCACTGAGTCTTGCCTTGCCCAGTCCTTGTTCTGGACTATTTTCCCCTCCTAGATAGGCTTCCCTTTTCTACCCTTCTCCTCTCAGTCTCCCCTTAAAACACAAAGGGCAGTCAGAATGCAACCACTAGAGCAAATAGATAACACCTTAATACTGCTAATATCTCACTGCTAATGTCAGGACATCCTTCTCTGGAGATTGCTGAAGGGAGCTAGGCTGATGCTGTGCATAAGCCCATTAGAGCCATTTCCTAGGTTTTGCTGACCGCACTCAGCACTGCTATGAAACTAGCACCAAGACCAGTACCTGAGAGGAGTTACGAATAGAATGAAGTTCAGCTCTGTTTCTGGTATTCTTATAGTTCTTAGTATCAGCTAGGTGCACCAATCATTTACTAGTACTCTTGGGTGCCCATGACCCTGTATTACTGGGATTTTGTTGTTTTCAGGCTTGAGAGCTGTGATACACCTGTCCTATAATTACACAACAGCAGCTAATGCTTCGGTGTGGGTTACCGCCTGACTCACTTGTTTAGAGCTTTTGTGTCCAGAAATGAAAGAAGCTGTGTGATTAAAACTTACAGGAAAATATTACTTGAATATACAGAAAATTGCAAGACAGTCTCTTTAATATTTTATTAAATCCTTCAGCCAACGGGAGCTGCTCATTCCAATGATGTGTACTGGGTAAAATAGGCACCATGTGTACTAGGTCTATTTGTCCAAGTAGTTAAGGAAAAAACAAGTACATTGCTATCATGTGGTTTCTTTATGAAAAAAAAAAAAGCTAGTGATCTACATAACACAAAGCTTCTGAAAGGTTGCTTACTCTAACTAGATAGCCTCTCTAGGGAATAGGGAAAACCCTAGATTGGCATCCAGCTCATTAAACAATGGTAGGTACAAATAACATACTCCCCCACCTCCCCCCCACCCCCAAGTACTTCCTTAACCAGAGTAAATTCGACTTCCATTTCTCTTGAATCAGGGCTTCCTGTAGCCCAATTCACCAGGCAAGGGTGACATTGAACTCCTGACCCTCCTGCCTCCACTCCCCAAGTGCAGGGTTTACAGATATCTTGCTTTGTTTCTTCAATGATACAGCTTTCTGGAAGCTAAGCAAGTACTCTGTGGCCTGAGCTACATCCCCAGTGCCAGACCCCATTTCTAACATCTGAAAATACTTTCTCATCTTGTCACCTTTTACATAAAAAGGACAACCTAACCTGTCTATACTTTTTTTTTTCTCCACTCCTTCCTGCTCATGCCAGGTCCTATTGGCCACTATCCTACTCTGTCTTATGAGATTACCAGTTCTGGCTTTCCACAACAGAAAAAAGAAGGTACTGTCAACAAAACACATGCACATGAATGTGTACAATCTCATGAGTTTTTAAGGTTTAAAGCCAGGCAGAAGTTTGCACATACTGAAAACTCTAAACCCTTAAGTCCTTTCATTAATTTGTTTTGAGGCAAGATCGCACTAAGTTGCACATAATGGCCTCAAATTTGCTACAGAACCCAAGGTGGCCTTGTACTTGCAATTTTCCCACTTTCCTTAGTAGATAAAATTGTACATATCACCACTAAGCCCAGATAACAATTGAAATAACAAGAAGAATATGAAGTTTCCAAGGCTTAGACATGATTAACATTGGAAGAAAAGAGAACATTCATTATAGTACTTTGGTCATTATATTGAATTGTCTCTCCAAATCTCATAAGCATGGGAAATTATTTTTGCATTTTAATCATAGTGCACTTTATTTATTATTATTAATTATTTTATTTATTTGCATCCCAAATGTTGCCCTCCCTCTCTGGTCTGTCCTCACAGAGTTCTTCCCCCATTCCCCCTCCCCTTCACCTCTGAGAGGGAACCCCACCCCCACCCTCAGCACACCCCTTTCCTGGGGCATCAAGTCTCTACAGGATTAGGCACATCCTGTCCCACCGAAGCCAGACAAGGCAGTCTTCTGATACTTATGTGCCTCAGACCAGCCTGAAACATGGTAAACTATTATAAAGCAACTAACCAGGCATGGTGGTGCATACTTTTAATCCAAGCATTTGGGAAGGGAAGGTGGGATGATCTCTATGAATTTGAGATCAGTCTGGGCTACATAATGAACCCCTGTGTCAACAAAAATAAAGGTTTAAGTAAAAAAGTGTATGTGTGTGCGTGTGAGGTGGGTGTTTTATTTAAAAATATCCATTCAGGCCAGCAAGATGATACATAAGATAGATGCTATTTAAGTGTGAGGAAATTTAAGATCAATACCTGAGTCATTGGTGGGAGGAAAGAATTGACTCTCAGAGCTTCTCCTCGGACCTACACACATACACTAACATTAAACACACAGACACACAGACACACACACACAGACACACACACACACACAAAGAGAGAGAGAGAGAGAGAGAGAGAGAGAGAGAGAGAGAGAGAGAGAGAATGATAATGATGAGACATTAAATTTTAAAAGAAAAGTAGTCAAGTAAAAAACTAAGTGAAGACTCAATCCTAGCTACTTTTGGTAGTTCTCTTGACCAATAGGAAACACATGCATGCTCTTGGTGGCAAACTTGAATTTTGGATGTTTTATTAACACCCCATTCTTTATTTTGTGACTAATATTTTCTTTTGTTTTTAACTAGCCATAGAAGAAAAATAAAAGGGCCCACTAGATACACAGTGGTTAACAAACAAAAACAATTAACATGCCAATATTGACTCTTATCCAGACAAGCAGTTGTCTGGCAGTTCCCTTTACCTTTACTTGGTCTTGAAACACTTCAAGAAGAAATGAAAAAAGATAAGACAAATTTTGTACCATATAAAGTCTCATATGATCTTCTAACTGATACCATGAGATAGATAGCAAAGTGGTCAGCGGCTCCTTTTCTCACAGGGAGAGCCTAAAGTCCAAGGGGTAAGGTATTCTGCAAGATATTGTCTTTTCAAAAGTCCTCTCCACTCAAGAGCTGGACAGATGACTCAAGAGTTAGGATAACTTGCTAGTCTTCCCAAGGACCAGAGTTTAGTTCCTAGCACACAAGTCAGGCTGCTTGCAACCACCTACAAGTCCAGCTCCAGGGGAATCCAGCATTCTTTTTTGTGCCCCTAGGTCATCTGCACTCACGGACATGTGTGAACACACGAAAAATATTAAAATCACATAAATACATAAATCCTTTATATTGAGTGGCAGTGCCAGAAATAAACTCAGTTTTATTGATTCTGTGAGCCCTTTGCCTCAAGGAATTTAGTCTTACTCCTGTAAATGGACCTGCATGAAGAATTTCTGAATCTCCATGGTAATAATGTCTCTTTGAGAAGTGTTTATGCAAAACAGAAAAAAATCTTTAGACACAATTTTATTATTGTACCAATGTAAGTTTCTGACATATTCATTATACTAAGAACAATGTCTATAAGGATCTTGTAGTCTTTCAGGGGGGCAGGATTAAAGTATCAAACAAGACAATGGGTAATAAAGCAGTGAAATCTAATACATATTTCAATGTTCAAATGACTAAAATACTTAGAGGATATTAGGAGACAACATCAGGATAATCAGGCAAGAATTTCTATCAAATAGCATAATGCCATTCAAAAGAGTCCTAAACGTTTTTTTTTGTTTGTTTTTTTGTTTGTTTGTTTGTTTTTTGGTTTTTTTTTTTTGACTAGAACTAGAGGTACCGCCATGGATTTAGTTTGGCAAAGGACCTTGATTTATTCATTGCTATACCCCCAATGCTTTGAAGAAAATCTCAGTAAACACTTGTATTTTGTTAACATTGAGAATATATGTTTAAATTCATATTTTACTCCATGGCTAAAAAAAAAATGGAATCTTTAAGAAAAGAGCAGAGGGGGATTGCAACCCCATTGGAAGAACAACATAGGCTGGCCTGTCCACCCAGTTCTACCAGAGTCTAGACCACCAACAAAGGAGTGGACCTGGAGGGATCTTTGGCTCCAGATACACACATAGCAGAGGATGGCCTTGCCCAACAACAAAGGGAGGAGAGGCCCTTGGTCCCAGGGAGGTTTGATGCCCCAGAGTAGGGGGATTCTGGAGCAGCCAGATGGGAGAGTGGGAGGGAGCACTCTCATACAGGCAAAAGGGAAGTGGGAGGGCAGATGTGGGATGGGGGTGGTAATGGAGGGGTAACCAGGAAGAGGGATATCATGGAATGGAGGGTTGATGGAGGGGGTAACTAGAAAGTGGGATAGCATTTGAGATGTAAATGAGTAGCATGATTAATAATAATAAAAGAAAAAAATAAAGAAAAAAAAAAGAAAAAAGAATCTCCTGAGAATTCTCTAAGGTATGCATATTAGTTCATTTTCCTCAGCAGAAACAGAATATTCCAAACTACATCAAGTATAGCCCATACTATTTTGTTTAGCCTATGAGTTTTGGTGACTGAGAGTTCAGTTGCATGGCATTAGAATTTTCTGCACCCTTATACAGCTGAAAGGCAAGAAAGCCTGTACAAGACAGAGAGGATATCAGGCAGAACTAATCCACTCTCAGTAATAACCGCATTAATGTATTCACAAGAGCAGACCGTTCACAGAACCAATCACACCCCACCAATACCATTACGATGGCAAGGAAATTTCAACACAAATTTTGAAGAGGATATCTCAACCTTAACACTAACCATGTAGCACTATTGCAAATTCCATTTGTATGAGAATGCTTGTTACTTTAAGAATATCTCAAAGTAAAGAGTAACTGTAGGATGGGGAGGCGGCTCAGCAGTGCAGGCAGCACTGGCTACTCTGCTGGACGACCTGAGTTAAGAATCCCAGTACCCATGTGGCAGCTCATCACCATCTGAAACTCTAGTTCTTAAGAATCCAACTTCTGCCCTCTTTTGATACCAGGCGTGCATGCGGTACACAGACATACAGACAGAACAGAGAGAGCACCCAAATTTATAGAAAATTTTTTTTTTAAAAAAAATTAAAAATAGAATATGTAGACCCTCTGTGCTAGATCCTTGGCCTTCTCTTTTTCTTTTGAAACAGAGGTAGAGATAGAGGCAGGAGAGGCAGGAGTTCAAGGTCACCCTCAGCATAACAAGTTCCAGACCTTTATGTGAAAGAGTTTGACAATCTCTGAAGTAAGACTACAGACTCAGATAGTAAGCATAGACAAAGAGCCTCTCTGTTCTGCAGAAACAACCAGCATGCGGGAGTCAACTATTCTCCAAAATGTCAGTTCCAGACAAAGGCACATAGGCCTTCTTATAGATAACTAAGAGAACTCTCTAGAAGGATTAGGTAATCGAAAATTTCATTGGTGGGTGCTAGGGGGTCCCAGGTGCTCAATGGTCTGCATTCCTACACCATGACTGTTTACAGGATGAGATAGAACTGCCCAGCACAGATAACCTAGGATAAGATATTTCCCCGTTCTTGCGATTTTTCCTAGGCTGTTTTTTTTGGGAGGGGGTTTTATGATCTTGTTCTGATTTTATGGTCTGTTCCTGGAGCTGGTTCCTTATGGCCTTCTTTTCGAAATCAGGCCTGGCCTGGTCCTTTTTTTTTCAAGACAGGGTTTCCCTGGCTGTCCCGGAACTCACTTTGTAGACCAGGCTGGCCTCGAACTCAGAAATCTGCCTGCCTCTGCCTCCCAAGTGCTGGGATTAAAGGCGTGCACCCAGCTCTTTTTTTTTTTTTTTTTTAAGGCCTGGTTCTTAAATGGAGACAAATAGAATTTGTGTTATCCTTTCATATGGATACATGAGATTATATGTCAAAAATGACATCAAATGAAGGGAAATAAAATTAGGAGCATGTACACAGATATACTACCAAAAATATCTAGATGTAATTATATCAAAATAGCAAAAAGTGAATTCTCTCCAGGTGATTTGATTATTAATTGTGTTTCATATGTAAAACTGTATTGTATAGCTTAATTTTAAACCTGTGTTTGACCCCATATTCTTGTTTGTTCTGGAAAAGCAATACGTAAAAGGGAAGGTGGAAATAAATGACAGTGGAGTGAACATAATGGGAGGACATACAAATAGGTACTTAAGAACTAGGCATAGGTTCCCTGAGCCTAATCCTGGGATAATCTTACCATTCTTTACATATTTATGTTCCCCCCCCCCATAGAGCTACCCACACAAGTCACCATGGCAAACAAAAGGCAACAATTAGAAAGGAAAGTTCAAATTACATCAACCCACTTTCTGATGCTCCTAGGAAGAATGAGGGTGATGTGTTCAACTCAAAGTATGGGAATCCCCTACAGTCTACCTGCTCTATTTTTTCCGTTTCCTTACCATAATATTGTTTGGAAATTTATGTTTGTTTTATCAAAATTGAATTTCATATCATATATTTTGATCATATTGCTTCTCCTATTCCAATTTCTCCCAGATACTCCTCACCACCCTACCCACCCAACTTCATTCTCTTTATCTCTCTCAAAAAACACCCCCAAACTAAAACAAGCAGAAAAAAAAACAGTAAAGTAAAAAAAGAAAGAAAGAAAGAAAGAAAGAAATTTTCTTAAAGTGCACAGACACACCCACAAAAGACCCGAACAATGGAGTCCAAACTGCTCCTGGGCATGGGGCCTGTCCTAGAGTGTACATGATATACCTCATGCCACTCCATTGATGAAAACTGATTTTCCCTTTCACGGCAGATACCACTTACAAATAGCTTATTGCTTGGGGATGGGACTGTATGGGTACTTCTTGTCAGTGCTGATATTTTCACAGTCTCTGTCAGTTCATATGTTAATCAGCCCTGCTGTCTCCTGAAGACCCCTTCCTTGCTGTGATCTTTCACCTCTTCCTGTTCTTTCTGGTTCCTCTATCTTGTGGATTTCCTGATCCTTGAAGTGAGGGGTTCGATGAAGACACCCCGTTTAGGACTACTGTTCCAACGTCTCTTACTCTCTATTATTTGTCCATTTGAGGTTCTACATTCATGGAAATGTTGGAATTTCTAACAAAGTTGAAGTATCTAAAAAACATCTAGGAATCTTAAGTATTCGCTGTATTTCTTCTCAGCTTCTTGACAGTAGGGACTACTAGAAGATAGGGGTACCATCCTCAAGAAGCACGTCTTTGCTGGCTTTCCCTGGATGTCATCCAAGGAAGGGAGCTGAAGGGAGAGCGGTTCTTTTGTAATCTCGGTGCCCTACGGCCCATACTCTTTCTTGCTTCCATTCTCTGCACTGTCAATTGCTCATTGACAATGAAGTTGAAACTACCATAGGGTGGGAATTTGAGGAGATAAACCATATGCCCATTAGATAAATTGATAGTGCGCAGACTGATTATTTAAATTAGTGAGGCACTGCCTGTTTGTTTATTAGCCCTTTCAAGAAGCTGTTGGTTTAGTTTTTCTGCAAGTCAAGGTAACTTGCCCTTTTCTTTCCTAATGACCAAGCAACTTAGCCCTCAGTGCTAAGGGGAAACTTGGTTTTTATTAAATACTCCAGGACAGACATGACAGCTCATGCCTGAAATCCTAGATAAGGTATAAAAACTACTGTGAGTTTGAGGGCATTGTTGGCCAACCTAGGCTAAAGGCTGAGATGCTATTTTCAAAAGAAACTAGTCCAAAACTGCATAGCATGTAGTAAGTATATGCATTACATACAACTACTAAAAGTTATCCTTTTTTACATTTTTTAATAAAGTAAAACTTTAGAGTAAAACCAAATCCTCTACAATTGTCCACCCACATTCACATACAAGAATTTGGTATATGCACACATACAAAATTTATATTGTTTTTTCAAACCATACAGTTTTTATTAATATAGCCCTGTGATATATAGTGAAATCTTTTTTATTAGATATTTTCTTTATTTACATTTCAAGTTTTATCCCCTTTCCTCATTTCCTCTCTGAAAACACCCCTATTCCATCCTCCCTTCCCCTGCCCACTAACCCACCCACTCCTGCTTCCCTGTCCTGGCATCCCCCTACACTGGGGTATAGAGCTTTCACAAGGCCAAGGGCCTCTCCTCTCATTGATGTTCTACATTGCCATCCTCTGCTACATATGCAACTGGAGCCTTGAGTCTATCCATGTGTACTCTTTGGTTGGTGGTTTATGTCTTAGAAATTATTTTTGTACTTGTATCATTCTTTGACCATTTTTGTAGTTGGAAGGATTGAATATACAATTCTGTATATGCTTTATGCCCAAGAATTTCTTTTTACCTTCTCTTTGGAAAAAAAAATCTATCTAACTTGTCCATGCTGACCTTGAACTTGTTATCCTTCTGCTTCAGCCTTTCAAGTAACTTACAAGAGGGATCTAGACCCTGAGGCCTGGTTTGAACTTTTTGTTATGTTAATTTATTTTAAAGTTCATTTAAAACATCCAATTGGATGAGTATAGCATAATTTATCTGACCATATATTCTATGTATAAGTATTATACCAATTTTTTGTATCCCACATGTAATGCAATTTACTACCTAAAAACATAAAGATTCTCTGTAGTTCTCTCTCTCTCTCTCTCTCTCTCTCTCTCTCTCTCTCTCATATATATATATATATATATATATATATATATATATATATATATATATATGTATGGAAAATAAGCATTTGCTGTGGCCTTGAATTCAAGTTAGTAATTTTGTTTTGTGATATCTCTTAGACACAATTCTGTACAACTCTATGCATACCCTAAATTTTATTAAAATATAGTAACAACTACAATTTAAGTTTCCCTGTGAAAAATCTTTGCAAATGGCTATTTTGATCCTAGAATGAAAGACAGACAAAAGTATGAAATGGGTAATGGCCTAATGTTCTGTGTGTTCGTTTTGGTAAATGCAGTGACTTTTCTTGGGTGGTAACAAACACAAGAGAGTAGTGCTTATCAATTTATACACATAATCTTCTCAAGGCTGTAAGGTGGAATTCTCAATATACTGTTTGTTGATGGGGGAACTGATTCTTAGAGAGGCTAAGTAACTTTAGTTCAGTACAAATTGTGTAGCCCCTGGAAACATCTAGGTCAGAAAAGCCCTACAACACACTCTTTTGGCTTCAATACAAAAAGGTTAAGTTTAAACAGAAATAACAGCATGGTGGCAGGCTCCTTTAATCTAGCACACAGGAGGCAGAAGCAGGTGGATCTCTGTGAGTACAAAGCCAGTCTGACCTACATAGTGAGTGCCAGGACAGTTGTATCTACACAATAAGACCCATTATAATTTTAAAAAGGCAAATCAGATATTATTTCCTGTTATTAAAATTTTACACTTCTCTTCTAACATCTCATACTGTGTTTTGTTTTATATTCAGCCAAAACCTTTCTGCCATGAATCAATAATCCTCATTGGCAGTATGGTCATCTAATGATCCAGTCTACCAATTTACATCAATTGTAAAAATACAAAAACCAAAATACAAAAACTACTCTGGTAAGGATGGATGATGATGACCCTGTGGCTCCAATTTCCATGTTTTATATTAGGTCTATGTTTAGATGTGTACTTTCTTATTTGACAGCATTAAGAATATTTCCCCTCAGATACCTTTGCTGCAACTCATTGATGACTAAAGAGTTCTCATAAATATCTGGAGGAAGAGTTTGTCTATCTGTACGTCAGGGCATGGTATAGTAAAGATGAGGTCATAACTAATGTAATGCATTAATCACCTTATTACAAACATCTCCCTTCCTCCTCCTCCTCCTCTTCCCTTGAAAGGAGTGGTTTGCTCTTCAATTGTTTGTATCTTGTTTATTTGAATAAATTTTCACTATCTGCTTGAGAATCCTATAAATGTTTGTGAAACAGTCTATGAGACAGCTCTTTGTGTTTACAGGAGCCATCTTAGTTGCACTAAAGCTGGTGGAATTTACAAGATAGCAGCCTCATTTCGGGAAGTGGTATTGTCCCAAAGAAGTTCATATAAAAGCTTTGTCATGCAATGATTTTTGCTCCACATCAGGACCATCTCAATGCTGGTATTACTGTTTGGGCCATTTTGATTTTTTTTTAAACTGACTAAAAATAAATTTCAATTAAATTGAGGTATGACGAGAAAAGGCACACCTATCTGAAGTGTACAACACTGTGAAAGAATTACTACACAAGTTAATCAACAAGATCAACAACTCATGGAATGCTATTTTTCAACATGTCCTTCAAAAGTCATGCTTTGGAAATAATTCCTACAGTATCACTGTTGAGAAGTTGGACCTCAAGGGGTAATTAGATCAGGAGAACTCCTCTAGGAAACTTCTCTTAGGACTTTTCCCCCATGAATTGACCTTTGGATATGAATTGCAGGTAACAGAGCTCCAGAAGTAGAGTGTCTTGGTAGAATGCAATGGTTTTACCATGGCTCTGAAAGTTTACATGTGGGAAACATAATCCCCAATGCAATTGAAACCTTTAAGAAGACATTGGCTCAGGAAATCTCTGCCTTCATAAATTGACTAATGACATCCTTGTGGGACTAAGCTCTTTAAAGGATTATTTTAACTCTGTCCTCTTCTCCTTCTACCATGTCTGAACAATCAATAAGACCCCCCACTAGATTTTTATTCCCCCTAATCTTGAACTTTCCAACCTCCAAATCTGTGAATCGATAAATCATAAATATATGTTCATTATAAAATACCTAATCCAAGTAATTATAATAAAAATTAAATAAAGCAGTTACTTTATCTGTAATAACTAAGACATACAGGTTTCTCTCTCCCTCCCTCACTGCTCTCTCCATCCTTCCCTCCCACTTGTGTGTGTGTTTAGTAAAAGTAGTTCAGATTCACTTTCTGCAAAGTTCTAGTATACAATATATAACTATATTAATAGTGCTGTAGGTTAGTTTCTCAGAAGGTTTTTACTTTATTACTGAAAGTTCGTACTGTTTGATCAACATTTTATTTCCTCCATCTCTGAATACTCTATGGATGGGATTTTTATGTGTATGTGTATATAGGATATTCAGCCACATTTCTAGTGTCTTCTCAGTAGATACCAGTAGCATTACATAACCTTCAAGTTGTGACCATTGAACATTTTCTATGCATTTGCAAATATGTCAGGAGAAAGGAGGCAATGGATTTTAAAATCTCCTCTCACTGATTGAGAACTGATGATCCATGTTAAGAGTCTTCAACATGTTTGTGATGGGTGTTCCCTTGGATATTCATATGAAATTTTCTTGAGATTGGGTGTGAGGACAAAAATAACTGCAATGAAGAAAATTCATGACTTGAGCAAAAAAAAAAAAAAAAAGATTAAGAGGTTAGGATGAGGAGCTTCTGATATTTACTTAAAGTTTGAGATTGAGGGTAAAAAAAGAGAGAAAGGATTCTGTCATAATAATATACACCTTTAATCCCAGCACTCAGGAGACAGAGGCAAACAGATCTCTGTGAGTTCATGGCCAGCCTAGTCTACCTAGTGAGTTCCAGAATAGCCAGAGATACATAATGAGACCCTGTCCGAAGAAAAAGAAGAAGAATAGGAGGAAGAGGAGGAAGCGGAGGAGGGGAAGGAGGAGGGGGGAGGAGGAGAAGGAGGAGAGAGGGGAGGGGGAGGGGGAGGAGTGGGAGGAGGGGGAGGAGAAAAGACAATGACAGAATGAAACCAATAATTTAGGCAGAAAGTGTGTTGTTTAGGTTATAGAAGGCTTGTGTCTTATAAACTAAAGTGAGATATTTAACTATAGGGCTCACTAGTATGATGTTCAAGGTTCTTTCCTCTATTCAGCACTTAAGAGCCAAGGCAATGCAATTGACATGAGTTTGAGGCCAGCCTAGACTACATAGTAAGTTCCAGGCCAGCCAGAACTATATAAATCATCCCTGTTTCACCCCCACCTACAATTGGAAGTTTCCTGTACTATATCAAGAAATGGATTATTTTCTGTTTTCTTTGTCCATATTCCTTTTTGTAGGAATATTCAAGTTAACAAAATATTTCTTCTTCTGTAAATGGCTATGAAATCTCTTTCCTAACAGATTCTATTTGTCTTTGTGTGGTTACACATGCCTATAATCCCAGACACTAAGAGGCTGAAGTAGGAAGGTCAAAAGTTCAGGGGAAGATTAGGCCACATAGAGAGAACTTATCTCACAAAAACACACATACACATATAATACATGTCTATATTATTAAATAATAAATATATCTGAACTATACTGGAATACTAACAAACTCAGTTTCTGTAAGAGTCTGGTTATTCAGGTGAATTTCATCTCTCCAACTTACTGTTAACCAACTTAAGCAAATTGCTTCTCAGTTTTCTCATATGTAAAACCAGAACAAGGGGACACGGTATTTGCTTTACCAGATTGTTGTGAATTCCATACAAAACTGTTCGGAAAGTCCCAATGAGGTCAAGTAACTCCACTCATGTCAACAACAAAGAAAAAGTCTGTTTAACTATTTTTCCCACCTTGATGTCTTGATTTGAAAAATACAAAAACAAAAACATGACACTAAGTCTATTTTTATAAGATAAGCTGCAGAAATAAAAGCTTTCCTGGGTATTCTTTCTAATAATCACTCCTTGTCCAAATGGAATTGAACTTTCATGTTTGTATCAGGAAAATGGTTTGCTGAATTCTTAACTTATGCACCATCAACTGAGGTTTAAGCAGCAGCATACGTCACTGATACAGCCCAGAGAATCAATGCTTCATAGAACTAGCGCTGCATAAGCACCGGTGTACCAGGAAGTGGAAAACCCCAGCCAATCTGGAACCACTACAAGGATTAGTCAAATCTTGTGAGGTAAAAGACAGTATAGCTGAGTCTAGCTGGCCTCTGGCCAGCAAAATCATGTTAGACCTGTTTGATTCATGTGTGGTTGAATTGGCTTGTGACACAACATACAATTATAAGGCCAAAATGTTGACCTTTTCAGGACCACTGAGAAAAATCCAGGTACATTTAGATATCAGAGTTGAATCTTATTCCCCCTACCCTTTAAATCACAATGTATTTACTATCCAAGGTTCAACCACAAAACAGGCAGTTAGGAGTTTGAAGGAGAAAAAAAAAAGAGAGAATGAGGGGAGCATAGGTTTTAACATACACAGATTTGGCACTGGCCCATCTTGTTACAGATATCCACTATATCATTCCACCCTCCCCTTTTCATTCTCTTGTGTAATGGCACTACATCTAAGAACCTTTGGAACTCTGAGAATAATGTGGGGACGTTCTGTTCCTGAGTCAGCTTTCTTAACGTTTCCTTCATTTCTTTGCAGTGTCGGTATAATGAAGTGATTAAATGAAGAACTGGCAGAACACATACTGAACTTTGACAGTAGGCTCCTGGACACATCAAAAAACACCTAGAAATTTCTGATGATGCATAAATAATTACAACCTAAGGATAACCTATTTCTCTACCATTAGCCTATCATGATGGCCTCATTTAAATCAGTCCAGACTCCAGGCTTGTTGCAGTAGTCGAAACTGTTCACAATTTTCTTTCTTTTTTTTTTTTTAATTAGATGTTTTCTTTATTTACATTTCAAACGTTATCCCCTTTTCCTGGTTTCCCCTCTGAAAACTCCCTATTCCTTCCCCTTCCTCCTGCTCACCAACTCACACACTCCTGCTTCCTGGCTCTGGCATTGATTTTCAAGCATTGTTTTCCACATTCCTCTCACACTCACAAGTGAAAGCAGATAATCAAAATGATCAAGAATCTCACCCAGCAAAACATAATGATATGTTATGTGAATAATGTAAGAGTTTTCTGGTTAGGCATGCATTTTAGATACACAGAAAGTATCTTTATGAATATCTGTCTGGGAACATCAGGTAGTGTCTGCTGCCAAGCTTGATGACTGAAGTTCCAGCTCTGTCACCCACACAATGGAAGAAAAGAACCAACTCCCACAAGTTGTACTCTGACATGTATACTCATACCATCATACACACACAAACATACACAAACACACACATGTGTGTGTGCATGTGAAAGAGATTAAACAAATTAAATGTATTATAACATTTTAAATTCTAAATGTTTAATACAAAATAGTCTATGCTTGGAGCAGTGGTTCATGCCTCTATTTAGCACTTAAGAGGCTGAGGCAAGGCAATAGATACAAGTTTGAGGCCAGCCTAATCTACATAGTAAGTTTCAGAACATGCAGAACTGCATAAAAGATCTGTTTCAACTCCACCTTCCAATATTTCATACATACACACACTCTCACACACACACACACGCATTATTGTTGTTTGGTTTATGTTACATATAAAATTTTTAACTGGATATTTATGAGGAAGCACAGATTGTAAGTTTACAGTTCATTGAATTTTCTCACAGCAAACATATCCCATGTATTTACTATTGAGATAAGAAATAAAATACCATGACATCTCTTGTGCTTTATACATCTCTTCCTGGGTCTCTATGCACAAAGCAAAACACTATCATGGCTTCCTTCACTGTGCCCTTCTCTTGTACTTCTAAACTTTGTGTAGATAAAACTATAGAGCATGCATTTGTTGTTTCTATCCAGTCTCCTTTATGTCTCATTACATTTATAAGACTCAACCAAGTGATTGCATAGATGTCCACTGTGTGAATGTACAAATTATGTATTCATTAGAAACTTGATGACAATTTGGGTTGCTTCCAATTTAATGTTATGAGCATTCCTTTATGTATGTTTGGCACATTCATGTTCACATCTCTTGCATCTAATTAAAAGAAGAAATAGTGGGTAGCTAAGCGAAATTGGGTTAAATATAGAGTTCAGCTGTTTCCTGAAGTGATTGTATAAATGTATCCCTGTGTCCCTAGCAGTTCCTGCAAAGCCCAGATGTCTTTACCTCCTCATGAATGCTATCTGTTTTTTGCCTTTTCACAATAGCTTTCTTGGTAATTTTTCTTAATTATGTGCTTGTGAGTACAGGTGACCACACAATCCAGAAGAGGGCATTAGACGGCCTAGACCTGAAGTTGGCAGTTGTAAGCCAACTGCTATTTGTGCTATTGGAGCCTAACTCAGATCTGCTGCAAGAACAAGTGCTCTTCTTAATCACTGAGCTATCTCTCCAGTTTCTCTAGGTGCTTCAATGTACAATTCTCTGCCTATCAGTGATGCTGAGAAGTGTTTCATGAACATATGTCCTCATTGTTTGAAAGTGTTAGAGCATTCACATGTGCAAGGCTCCAGGTGCAATTCTCAGCACCCCTAAAATAAACTCGGGATTCTACTGAAAAACATTAATTTATGTATGAGGGCATCTTGATCCAGCTAGCTGTTGTGACTCACACCTGCAATCCCAGAATTAAAGTGACTGAAACAAGAGGATGGCCAGAAGTTCGAGAGTATCCTGGGCTACATAAAAACTTTTTTTTCTCAAAGACAGCACACTACTTTTTAATATTTTTTTCAGCTTACACATTTGGATCTTTGCTTCATTTGTAATGAAACTTTATATATTATGGTCTAGAAGTGAGATTCATTTTTTCCTGTTTCTAACAATATTCTATAAATTTTGCAACAATTATTGAAAAGCCCACCTATGCCTAATGGTTCAAATTGCCACTATTTCCCCTAAGTCAAGTATTTAGATGCGCTCATCAGTTTTGGAATTCTCTGTTCTTCCTCATTATGTTTTTAGAGTGGGTGGGTTGGGGAGCAGGGCGGAGGAACAGTATAGGGGACATTCAGGATAGCATTTGAAATGTAAATGAAGAAAACATCTAATAAAAATTATGTATATTGATGTTACATATTTCATTTCATTTCTCTAGGTATTGATTTTTATGATATTATAAATGTCAGGTGTTTTGCTATTGGAGAAAGAACCTCACCATGCAAAGCTGGGTAGACCTGTAACTCTCTATGCAGACCAGTTTGAACTCACAATTCTACCTGCCTCTGCCTGCCAAGTACTGGGACTAAACATGTATATCAGACTAGGGAGAAGGCTCAGCAGTTAAGAATACTTGTTATCCTTATGGTGGACCCAGGTTTGAGTCTCAGAACTCACATATCAGGTCACGGCCATCCATAATAACTCCATTTCCAGGTGATCCACTACCCTCTTCTGACTACTCGACCACATGTATACAGACATACACGAAAGCAAATCAATCATATACATAAAATAAATAAATCTAAAAGGAAGGTGTATATTCTCACTTCCAGGCATCTATGACTATTTCTGGCACACACAAATTAAGTTATATGTCTCAAGCTATGTTTTATTTCAGTAGCCTGCTGATTATGTTAGATTTTCTTCATACACAATCTCATCTGCAAGTGACAGTTTTCTTTCTTTTCAACCTCATAGATTTATTTTCCTGCTTGCATACAGTGTCTAGGACTTCTGGTATAATGATCAAAGACAAACCCTTATCTCTTCCTCTGTTGTGGTGTATGGAGGGGGAAGGTTCTTTAAACAGTCACCATCAAATGTTTTCTCTATGATTTTTGATTAATCAGATTGCAACGATAATTTCCTACTCTGTGAAATGTTTTATCTTTTTAATTTTGAATGGGAATCAGATTTCCTCAAATGTTTCAGCATTTAGTGATACTAATGTGTCATTCATTCTATTCATTAGATCCATTGATTTTTAAAATGCTAAATGGCACTTGTGTTTCTGAAATAAACTTTTCATAATCTTTATGGTATATATTATCCTTTTTAATATAAACTGGGAACTTATTTGATGAATGTTAAGATTACCTATTAGACATCCCTTTGGAAAGTTTTAAAATCTAATATGTGAAAGTAGAACTGTGTCAATAAACCATAGGTCTGCATCATCTAGATTAATGATTGATATATTCTTCATAATGCATCATTATCTAAACTCATTACTGAATATGTAAGATCCTTTGAGAAGTCTGACGTCACAAACTCTCATGTGCATAATTATCTAATCCTAATCTGTATCTTTGTGACAGAGCACTAGTCACTACTGATATGACATGTCATTTCAACTCAATTGTAATTTAAATATCAATTGACAAGGCATAGAAACAGGGATTTCCTGGTTGTTTTCTGTAAGTTTCAGTGTCATGAAAGTTCTTTAATAAGCATTTTAAGCTTGCTCATATGGTAAAGACGAAGGAGTGTTACCTATTAAAAATAGTATAGAATGTGAGAATTGCTGTGTGTGTATGCGCACACACTAAACAAGAAAATAATGTGAGAAAATACATTTCGACATAAATGAATGTGGTCTCACGAAAATTCAGATGACAAGAAGGCAAGTGAAATCATAAACACTAAATTACAAAATCAGTCGCTGTTTGAAATGTAAGGCTGTTTTCTGCTGTAACCATGTGTTTGTTCAGCAATAAAATCAGGGGAGAAGTGAATAAAATAATAAATAAATAAATAAATAGAAATATATTACTATTACATGGCTTGTTAGAAGGACAGGCTAAATAGTTCCTGCTAGTGTGACCTTTACAAAGCTGGCTAATAAATGAATATTATCTTTCATTTCTCTCTTGGTGAAACTGACAGAAGGAGAAAGAGGGCAAAGAGAGGGAGAGGAGAGGAGGGAAAGGAAGAGCAAGAGAGAGAGGGAGGGGAAGAGGAAAGGAGAGGAGAGAAGAGGAGAAGAGAAAGGACGTGCTATCCCTTTAATTGAAGAAGCTGAGTAATTGCTTTCCTCTATCAGGATCTTCCCTGATACCATTTCTCTAGTACATAGAAAGAAATACACTTCCTACACGGAGAACTGCTGCCTTGGTAGGATATACAACATTAAGGAGACATTCCTTTTACATTATCACCAGAAGGTCTATGCAAATACGTACTTTGTGTGGCTTTCCCACTCGTCATACAATGCATGTCAAACTTAGTCACATTAGTTAGAGGTGACTAATTAGAATCAGAGTGGGTGTCTCTTCATTTGGCAATAAATGAGTCACACGCTCAGGCTGCCACTTTTAACCTGAGAGTGATAACATGAAATAAACAGAAAGCACGTTGGAAATAGTGCATTGGCTTGTGGTTTAAAGTTACTAGCACTTAGGTCAGTGATGCTATATGGTTCGTGGCAATTGTGAGTCTGTAGGGCAAAATCAAATGTGCCTGTGTGCCTGATTCTAGTCCTCTCATCTGGGACTCCAGCACTTGTTATAACACTTTATGTGACAACTCTTCACCTATTGAAAATGAGTGCTCATTTCTTTCTTTTTTTTTTTTTAATTATGGCTTAAATCCTTACATTTTATTTTTTCTTTTCTTTTTTTATTAGATGTTTTCTTTATTTACATATCAAATGCTATCCTGAATGTTCCCTATACCCTCCCCCCACCCCTGCTCCCCTACCCACCCACTCCCACTTCTTGGCCCTGGTGTTCCCCTCTATGGGGCATATAAAGTTTGCAAGACCAAGGGGCCTCTCTTCCCAGTGATGGCCGATTAGGCCATCTTCTGCTACATATGCAGCTAGAGACAGGAGCTCAGGGGNTACTGGTTAGTTCATATTGTTGTTCCACCTACAGGGTTGCAGCCCCCTTCAGCTCCTTGGGTACTTTCTCTAGCTCCTCCATTAGGATCCCTGTGTTCCATCCAATAGCTGACTGTGAGCATTCACTTCTGTGTTTGCCAGGCACTGACATAGCCTCACAAGAGGCTGCTATAACAGGGTCCCTTCAGCAGACTCTTGCTGGCATGAGCATTAGTATCTGGGTTTGGTGGGTGATGAAGGGATGGATCCCCAGATGGGGTAGTCTCTGGATAGTCCATCCTTTCATCTTAGCTCTAAATTTTGTTTCTGTACCTATATCCTTTCATGAGTATTTTGTTCCTATTTCTAAGAAGGAATGAAGTATCCACACGATGGTCATCCTTCTTGGTTTTCTTGTGTTTTGCATAATGTATATCGGGTATTCTAAGTTTCTGGGCTAACATCCGCTTATCAGTGAGAGCATATCTAGTGACTTCTTTTGTGACTGGGTTACTTCACTAAGGATGATATCCTCCAGATACATCCATTTGCCCAAGAATTTCATAAATTCATTTTTTTAATAGCTGAGTAGTNCTCCATTGTGTAAATGTACCACAGTTTCTTTATCCATTCCTCTGTTGAGGGACATCTAGGTTCTTTCCAGCTTCTGGCTATTATAAATAAGGCAGCTATGAACATAGTGGAGCATATGTCCTTATTACCAGTTGGAACATCTTCTGGGTATATGCCCAGAAGTGGTATTGCTGAATCCTCCTAAAGTATAAAGAAAGCCAAATGCTCACAAAAAAAAAAAAATCCAAGTTAATATTATGGAACAAATGACCACTCTGTTTTGCTGTTTCTTATAGAGACAGAGCCACATTCTGTTACCCTGGATCTCATCATGCAGTACAGGCTGACTTCAAACTCACAGTAATCCTCCTGTCTCAATTTGACCAATGTTGAGATTACAGGCACAAACCATGGCATCCTACTTAATTTTAAAAGTGAATAGACTTGACCATTTATTAATGACTTTCAGTAGAGTATTAGCAATTGAATGCAATAAAATTTTGAGATGTTTTAGTAAATATTTGATTCATCAAAATGTTGGATTAATAGCTCAGAAAAAGGAAAGAAAATATGAATGTCTTCTCTTTGAAGATTTGTGTGTTTTTTAAAAATCTTTCCTATAAAGAAAAGAAAAGTTTCGAACTGTAGGAAATTCGTAAATGCTTTTGGTGTTTGAGTAGAGATCTCTGTCTGCTCATGCATCGTATCTGTGAGTCAGAGACAGTATAAGCACATGTTTGATACACATGCAAACTTTAATTTTGCCATCATTTCCCAAACAATTAATTGTACAACTACTTAAAAACATTTACATCTAAAGATGACCTAACATATATGGGGAGGTATATGTAGGTTTCTGAAAGATTCGATCACCTTAAAAATGTAATACTAATATTAATACTAATAATTCATGAGAAAGGCCTGGCAATACAACCCAGTAACAGTGTTCACTTAGCAAGTGTCGCTCTCTGGGTCCAACAAGGGAGAAAAGCCAGGTTCAGTGACACAGACCTGTAATCCAAGAACTTTGAAATTAGAAGCAGGAGAATCAGTTGACCTCAAGATTTGATTTGTCTGTATACTAAACCAAACTGAACTAGACAAAGTCCTGACTTGGAGGGAAAAAAACCTAGCTATTTAGTATCTAAATAGAGCAGTATTTCTCAAATCGTGGGTCATATATCAGATATCCTGTATATCAGGTACTTACACTATGACTCATAACAATAGCAAAATTACAGTAATGAAGTAGCAAAGAAATAATATGACAGTTGAGGTCACCACAACATGAGCAACTGTATTAAAGCGTCATAGAATTAGGAATGTTGAGAACCACTGCAAAAGAAGAATACAATAGCTTCATGTGGTTTACAGGGCAGGGCTTTGAGTAAAAAGTAAACAGTAGACATGCTTCCTAGGAAACCTAATCTCTACTACTCTCACCATCCAAATGCCCTAGACTTCATTACCTACAGGGAAGTGTAGACTTAATGAATTTCCAAATTGGCAAACCAGGCTGCAAGTTTAACTGATACATACTTTTATGGGGTTTCCTAGAATATGAAAAAAAATAATTTCCCAAGAGTCAATTTACAAATGCATTGTTTATCTTCTAGCATTTCCTTTCCAAATCAATTAGACTCCTTTCCCTGCTCCATGGGAAAGCACCAACAGTGGGGATGTTCTTCTATAAGAGTGCACCTTCCCCCTGAGAGTCCCCATTACCTTCCAGAGAAGCAGATATCCCAAACCTAAGTGTCAGGATATCCTATGGTTGCTAATTCCTGCTTGTCTCACTGTGACTTCTTGGTTCTCTTAACTTTGCCCATTTATATAAATAGTTCTTTCAGTAAATTTTATCCCAAAATCCAAGACAAGTATGTATTCCATTTCTTAGTAGAATTGTGGATGACACAAACCTCACTATGTTTTTTCCCATACAATACCCTAGGTAGAATTGAGGCTTGTGTTATGTTCCTTAGAATATTAAGATAGGTATACTGTGCTCCACACAGTTATCCTATTAAGGCTTTGGAATTCATCAGTTATCACAGTTCACATACCTCTATCTCAAGTGTTCTGTGGTTGACAAGAATAAACATCAAATATTTGCTTTACAGAAGGAAAAAGAAGGGGATTGTGAGATGGCTCAGCAGGTAAATGTGCTTGCTGCCAGGCCTGATAACCTAAAGTTCCATTCTCATATGGTGGAAGGAGAAGATCAACTTTTACAAGTTAGCCTCTGACTTCTACATACAGGTCATGGAAATAAATACACATGTGCCCCCCCCCCCCACACACACAAACACAAATAAATGAACAAACAAATAGGTAGGTATATATATATCAATGAATGTAACATATATATATATATATATATATATATATATATATAATAGCTAGTATTATTTCAAAAACAGGTATACATTTTGTAATAATCAAAATATTGAAAGTCTATCTGTGTGTAATTATTTCTTTATGATAAAAAGAACCATAAATCCTTTCTTTTGTCTATCATTATCTACAACCACTATACTGAGCAACCAAATACCACATGAATAGATTTTTTTAAAGGTGCTGCATATATACAATAGAATACTATCAAGCCTTTCCACAAAAGGGGGTGGGGAGGAACTAAGGCTGTAGCCTAATGTTAGAATGTTTGCCTTGCATGTTCAATGCCCTACATTAAGTACTAGGGAAGAGAAAAGAAAGAAAAAAAACACCTTGTCATTTGTGGCAAAATTGATGACCCTTATGCCAAATGAAAAATTGAAAAATAAGCCACATCAATGGATGTAGTGGCACTTGAGAGGCAGAGGCAGGATGATAACAGAATTTAAGACCTGCTCTAGTTACAATAGTGAGTGCCTATATTTTAAAAAATGGAAAGGAAAGGGGAGAAGGGAAGAGAAGGGATGGGAGGGATGAGAAGGGAAGGAAAATAAGCTATGTACAAAAAGAGTACATTATCTCACTAATAAAAAGTGGGAGTGGGTGAGTGAACTGGCAGTGGAGTGGTAGAGATAAATGGGTCCAGGAAAGGGCTGTGGTATGACTCTGAAGAAGAACAGATGCCTAACATGTGCAATGCCCTGGTTCAGTGTCTAGTACCACAGAGAGAGAGAGAGAGAGAGAGAGAGAGAGAGA
>NC_034613.1:13928766-13941266 GCF_900095145.1 Mus pahari | reverse complement strand
GCACTCTAGAAAATAGAAACCTTGGATGGGGGAGGCTCCCAGGACTCAATATGGGTGACTTTAGGCAAAATGCCCAACAGTGGGAGATGGAACCTGAAGATAGGAACATCAAACCTCCTACAAAATTTTTCCTGTCTAAAAGAAATGCAGGGACAAAAGAAGGAGCAGAGACTGAAAGAATGGCCTACCAGTGACAGGCCCAACTCTGCATCCATCCCATGGGTGGGCACCAAAGTCTGACATATTACAAATGCTATAATTGTGCTTGCAAACAGAACCCTAGCATGGCTGTCATCTGAGAGGCCCTACCAGCAACGGACTGATACAGATGCAGATATTCTTAGACAAGCATTGGACTGGGTCAAGGACCCCTACGGAAGAGTTAGGGGAAGGATTGAAGGATCTAAAGGGGATGGCAACCCCATAGGGAAGATCAACAATGTCAAATAACCTGTACACCTGCAAGCTCCCAGATACTGAGCCACCTAACAAAGAGCATACAATGCTGGTCAGAAACCCCCTGCACTTACGCAGCAGAGGGCTACCTTGTCTGGCTTCAGTGCCTAATTCTTTAAAGATTGATGCCCCATCATCATGGGATAATGAAGGAGCACCCTCTCAGAGGTAAAGATTAGGAGGACAGGAGAAGAACTCTGTGAGTGAGAATAGGGGGCAACATTTGAGATGTAAATAAATAAAATAATTAATTAATCAAAAAGAAGAAAAGTCTTATCTCCTTGAGAAAACAAGATGCAATATACTCAAAATCAGCACAGTCTGATTCAGTGTAGTTTCAAGGATATGTTGTTCATAAAAGAGGAAAATCCATAATAAGTAGAGAATGAAGAAAAATTTCATGTCAAACTGAGAATTTGGACTGAACCTTGAATGATTATTAGGGTTTCAGACAATGACTATATGCTATGTCTTATTTTTTCTCTCTATATTGATTGCTTCATTTTGGGGTATAGTTGTCTGGACTACTATCTATGGTCCTTTAGAGTTTGTAGATCTTCTCTCTAGGCCCTTCTTGTTTTAGATTCTGTATTGTGAAACCAGTTGTTATTCTAATAGGTTGCCTTTATATGTGTTACTTGGTCTTTCCCCCTTGCAGCTTTTAATATTTTTCTTTGTTCTGTACATTTAGTATTTTGATTCTTATATAATGAGGGAAATTTCTTTTCTGATCCAGTATATAGGGTGTTCTTCTGTATGTTTCTAGTGCCTTGATATGCATTCCCTTCTTTTGCTTAGGGAAATATTCTACGATTTTGTTGAAAATATTTTCTCTGTCTTAGACCTGGACTATGACTACGACCACTACTACTACTATACTTCTTCTTCTCCTCCTCCTCCTCCTCCTCCTCCTCCTCCTCCTCCTCTTCTTCCTCTTCTTCTTCTTCTTCTTCTTCTCCTCCTCCTCCTCCTCCTCCTCCTCCTCCTCTTCTTCTTCTTCTTCTTCTTCTTCTTCTTCTTCTTCTTCCTCTTCTTCTTCTCCTCCTCCTCTTCTTCCTCCTCCTCCTCCTTCTCCTACTGCTATTCTTAGATTGTTCCTAGACTCTGTCAAACTCATCTTCAAGGAACAAAAACAAAATACCTGAATGAATCAGTCCACTCATCCATGTTCTTTATAAAATTTCAGGCTGTAAAATATATTAATATTATCTTTAATTCCCAAGGCTACAGCATTAGATCTGTCTCACATTACCCCTTGCCTAAGTCTTTTGGCCACCCTGCTATTCTTACTTCGCCTCTGGGTTTGTTTGCCAGAGAACACAGGTGAGAGATGATGAATCTTAATATCCATGCAGCTCTGTTTATTTTCATTGTCTTATTTAAAAATATTCAGTGTATTAGGATCTCCACCCCTGCAAAGTAAACTTTCCTAATATGTCTAGAACATCCACAAATTGTTTATCTTAATCTTTTTCATACTCTTCACTCCAGATTTTCTGATGTGCCTTCATAGAGGAACTGTTTGGGATGCATAAGTTACTGATGGTTAGGGTTCACCACAAACCAATTAAATACTGAGATCTCTGAGTTGCCACTGGGATATGTTGTAAAAGCTCCCCCAGGTGACTGGAACGTGCAGCCAGGCATATTGAGAATTTCTCTGAACCAAAGTACATTTGTTTTCCAAAGTATATCTTCATTCTTTGCTCTTGCTTATATATTTGCCTTGGCAGATGCTTTCTATTAGCATTTTATTTGGGTGGCTAAATAACAAAGAGTATAATGAAAACATATTAAGTGTTTGAAAATAATATATATTCTTATATCTACCACCTCAAATAAGGGTATTTTTATCACCTAGAATCATACTTTGTCACATAATTTACTTCCTTCCTAGAAATCACTATAGACTCAATGTAGATTAATTTTGCCTGTTCTTGGATATCATAGCGTAGTAAGTAAATTGTATATTTTGTTTTCTCCAATTTTTTCTTAACATAATACCTACAAATTTTATCTACATAGGTCTAGGTATAGTAGTTCTTCTTTTATTGCTTAGAAATATTCTGTTATATTATAATTTTTTATTTGTGGATATATATATATATATATATATATATATATATATATATATATATGCATATGTATGCCACTGGCCTTTTGTGGGGTTTGGAGGACAAATTGTAGGAACTGATTTTCTATTTCCATCATGTGGATCATGGCAAGTAAACTCAGGTTTGGCAACAAGAACATTTACAGACTGAATGACCTCCCAGATCTGTGTTTGTATTTTTAAAGCAGGTTTTTCTGTAGCCCAACCTATTTATCAAGGCTGATCTCAATCATTGCCCTGCTCTCGGTCACCCCCCCCAATCCTTCCCCCATATTGGATAACACCAAATTTAAGCAATGTTTACCTACAAATCCAGCCTCAATGAAGGTACTAGAAAGAAAACTACAACCTAATGTGGTTAACAACACCAGAAAATCACAAGAAATAAATAATCACAGCAGCAAAAGAGGGGAACACATACACACACCACAGCCATTACTATCATCATCACCACCGCAGAAAAATAACAGGATTCAACAAACTGTTCTGTAAAAGTAACATTTCTTTGCCTGATATAATTGTTGTCTCGAAGGCTTACTGCTGAATAAGCTCACCCTTTCCAGCTCTTTCTGTACTCTGGCTCACTGGTTCAACAATGCTGTTCTTACTCAAACTCCTCTCTGAGCACCCATTCGATCTGGCTTCTCTCAACTTCTAGCTGAATTGCCCTATTTGGCTTCAAACTAACTCTGGCAATTTCTTCTAATTTTTAGGCTTCTTGTTTCCAGCTTTAACTGCCTCAGTTGAACTGAATCACATGAACTCATCAACAAACTCAACTTCTCTGTCCTGCATTCACTGCACTCATTCCTATCCACTGAACTGACTGAAATGCCTTCACTCTTCTTGACCTACTCTTAAATAGCACTTCTTATGATAACTGGGCGTATCCTATCTCTGACTCATTCTGTCAATTCTTTCTCTGATTCGTCACTTTGTCTGCCTTTCAATTAGATACCAAGTTTTGAGATTAAAGGTGTGTACTAAAGGATTCTAGCTAAAGGGATTAAAGGTGTGTTCTAAGGGCATGTCTACATTCCAGCCAGATCACACAGTTTAAAGCAGACATGTTGCTAAATTAAAATTCTCCTAAAATTTTTCATTGGCGTCTCTCTCAGCATCAATTGTCTCAGTTCCCCCAAATAAAAAGACACAGACTAACAGAACGGATGCAAAAATAGGATCCATCCTTCTGCTGAATCTAAGAAACCACGTCAAAATCAAGGCTATATCATGTCAGAGTTAATGGATAGGAAAGATATTCCAATAAAATGGAGCTACAAAGCAAGCTAGTATAGAAATTTTTATAAATGACAGAATAGACTTTAAACTAAAACTAATCCTAAAAGATAGAGGATACTACATAATCATTACAAGAAAAAAATCCATCAAGAGTACCTTTCAATTTTTAGCATCTGTACACTAAACACAAAGGCACCTAAATTTATAAACAAAGCATTACTACTGCTTAAATCACAATATTGACTATCACACAGTGATATTACAAAATTTTAATACCTCATTCTTGCCAACAGGCAAGACATCCATAAAAAAATAATACTGACTTAACCAATACTGGACTTAACCAATGTTGTAAACCAAATGGACCTAACAGATAGAGAATATTTCACCCAAATATAAAAAATATACTTTCTTCTTAAATACCTCCATGGAACTTTCTTAAAAATTGACCGTGCAGTGGGTGGTGGCGCATGCCTTTAATCCCAGCAGTTGGGAGGCAGAGGCAGGCGAATTTCTGAGTTTGAGGCGAGCCTGGTATACAGAGTGAGTTCCAGGACAGCCAGGGCTATACAGAGAAACCCTGTCTCAAAAAACAAAACAAAAACAAAACAAACAAAAAATTGACCGTATATTCAGACTCAAAATGAGTCTCAACAAGTACAAGAAAATAGAAATATCTCTTTGCCTCTTATCAACGTACAAAGATTTAATGCTAGAACAGAAATAACACAAAGTTTACAAAATCATGGAAACTGAACAAATCAGTCCTGAATGAAATATGGGTCAAGACAGAAATTACAAAACAAATTAAAGACAATCAAAGACTTTCTAGAATTAAATAAAAATGAATACATAATAAACCCAAATTTATGTGAGTTTATAATACTAAATACTAACATTAAAACAAACAAAAAAACCTAGTATGATCTCATACTAGACCTTAATATCACACCCAAAAGTTCCACAATAAAAAACAGAAATAACAGCCAAAAGGAGTAGACAACAAAAATTAATGAGACCCAGGGCTGAAATGAATAAAATAGAAACAAAACCAAAAACAACAACAAATTAATAAAACAAATAATTTGTTCTTTGAGAAAATCAATTATTCATAAACTCTTACCCAAATTAAATAAAAGATATAGAGAATATGGAAGTTAACAAAACAGAGATTAAATTAAACACAGAACAGAAGCTGAGGAACTCCAGAGGATCATAAGAAAATACATTTAAAAATCTATATTATACCAAATTGGAAAAATCATAAAAAATAGATAATTTTATTAATATATACCACTTACCAAAGTGAAATCAAGATCAGATAAAAAATTTAAACATACATATAACCTCTAATGATATAGACATAGTCATTACAAGTAGAAAAACAAACAAAAAAAGGTCCAGGGCCAGATAGGGTTTTAGCACAGAATTTTACCACTTCAGAGAGTACTCCTCAATTATTGCACAAAATAGAAAGAGAAGAAATTTTTCCTAATTCATTTTATGAAGCCATAGTTATCTTGATACTCAAGCCACATAAACACCCAACAAAGAAAAAGAATTACAGATGAATTATCCTTATAAGCATAGATGAAAATAATTTCAATAAGATACTTGAAAATATAATCCAACAACACATCAAAAAGATCATTTAACATCCTAAATATGTAGGAATAGTTCAACAAATGTAAATCGACAAATGTTATTTGGAAAAAACTGGAAGTCCAAAAAAAAAAAAAAGGATTGCTTTATTAAACACAGAAAAGACCTTTGACAAAGTCTAACACTCTTTCCTGAAAAAGGTCATGCAGAGACTAGAGAATCAAGAGGCACACTTTAACACCAAAGGGGCAGTTTTCCCCAAGAACTTTTGTTCTTGTTGTTGAGAATAGTTTTTGCTATCCTGTTTTTTTTTCCTTATTCCAAATGAATTTGCTAATTGTTCTTTCTAAGTCTATGAAGAATTGAGTTGGAATTTTGATGGGATTATATTGAATCTGTAGATTTCTTTTGGCAAAATGGCCACTTTTACTATATTAATCCTGCCAATCCATGAGCATGGAAATCATTCCATCCTCTGAGATGTCCTCAAGAAGAACTCAAGAATTTAGACTCCAGAGAACCAAATAATCCTATAAAAATGGGGTATAGAGCTAAACAAAGAATTCACAATTGAGGAGTATCAAATGGCTGAGAAGCACCTGAAAAAATGTTCAATGTACTTAGTCATCAGGGAAATGCAAATCAAAACAAACCTGAGATTCCACCTCACACCAGTCAGAATGGCTAAGATCAAAAACTCAGGTGACAGCAGATGCTGGTGAGGATGTGGACAAAAATGAACACCCCTCCATTGTTGCTGAGATTGCAAGCTGGTACAACACTCTGGAAATCAGTCTGGTGGTTCCTTTGAAAACTGGACACAGTACTACCTGAGGACCCAGCAATACCACTCCTGGGCCTATATCCAAAAGATGCTCCAACATATAACAAGGACACATGCTCCACTAAATCGCATCCATATTTATAAAAGCCAGAAGCTAGGAAAAACCCAGATGTCCCTCAACAGAGGAATGGATACAGAGAATGTGGTACCTTTACACAATGGAGTACTACTCAGCTATTAAAGGCAATGGCTTCATGATATTCTTAGGTAAATTGATAGAACTAGAAAATATCTTCCTGTGTGAAGTAACCCAGCCACAAAAGAACACACATGGTATGCACTCATTGATATTGGATATTAGCCCAAAAGTTTGGAATACCCATGACACAATTCACAGACCACATGAAGATCAAGAAGAAAGAAGTCCAAAGTGTGGATGCTTCAGTCCTTCTTAGAAGAGGGAACAAAATACTCATGGGAGAAAATGTGGAAACAACCTGTGGAGCAGACACTGAAAGAAAAGCCATCCAGAGACTACCCCGCCTGGGGATCCATCCCTAATACAGTCTAGTCCATGGACCTAGAACAAAACCAATATATACTACTAAATGAACATAGCAGTAGAATGAAGCCTATTGACATGCTACTGTACTAATGGATCAGTCTCTTGCTCTTCTATCATCAGAGATGTTTCCTTCTGTAGCAGATGGAGACCTGCAGCCAGACATTACAGGGAGAGTAAGAGACCTTAGAGAATTTCACCCTAAATGGGATGTCTCCAACATATCCCTCCTCTTGGGAAGACCCTCTAAATTAACAGGATTATCACTTATATGAACTCACAGAGACTGAGGCAGTGTGCACTTGACCTACACATGTCTATATGAGATGGGGTCCTAGAGCTGGAAAGAGAAGTGGGCACATGCCCCAATCTCTAACCCAGAAGCTATCTCCAATTTAAACCACTTACAAAAGAAAACTTAGCTTTTTCCAAAGAAGACTCACGGGATAAGCAAACTACTCTTAAGGGTAGGCTGCATTCCTACCAATAAAATGACCAATAAAATATGAACTCAATATCTTTGTAGATTCCTTGTCTAATAATGCTGTACCAGTGGGTTTTTTTTTTTTTTTGCTTTTCGTTTGTTAACTTCATCTTAATTTTTTATTTTATATTATTTATATTTTTCTCCTTTTTTGATAGTATAAGTTCTGTGTGTGTATATAATAACTTCTGGTTTGGAGATTTTATGGGATTCCTGAGAGAGTTAACAAGTGAGTCTCTATGTCTCTGTTTCTTGTGACTTTTCTTGGGCTATTTTCCATTTATTTTGTCCTATACCTATATATTAGTTTTTGCTTTGTATTATTAAATTATATTTGATTTTATTATTATCCCTTAGAAGCCTGTTTGTTTTCTGGGAACAGACAGGAACAAGGTAAATCATGATTTGATGGGGTGGTAGGGAGAAACTGAGAAGAATAGAGGAAGGGGCGATCATAATCAGTATATACTATGTAATAAAAGAATGTATTTTCAATAAAAGGGAAGAGAAGGAAAGAAAGAAAGAAAGAAAGAAAGAAAGAAAGAAAGAAAGAAAGAAAGAAAGAAAGAAAGAAAGAAAGAAAGAAAGAAAGAAAGAAAGGANGAAAGAAAGAAAGAAAGAAAGAAAGAAAGAAAGAAAGAAAGAAAGAAAGAAAGAAAGAAAGAAAGAAAGAAAGGAAGGAAGGAAGGAAGGAAGGAAGGGAGGTCAGTCCTTGTAGTCCAAAAGACTGCATTATCTGCAATGGGCATTTGGAGGAAAAATTTGAAAAGCACAGCTTTACTTGTTTATATCTGAGGTATATCTGAAAGGTTAGAATGCAGACTGGATAATAGGAAACTTACCAGATAAAAGAGCTTGGGCACTTGTGAAAGGTTTGTAATAGAGAGATTAGTTGTTAGAATCCTGCAGATCAATGACATTGGATAACTTCCATGAAAGTTCAAGTCTAGTCTGGGCTATATAATGAGTACCAACAAGCCTAGGCTAGACTGAAAGAACTTACAGGAACAAAGACAGAAAAAGAGTAGGGGAGATGATTGTGAGGGAGGGAAGAAGGGTGGGGAAGGAAACAAAACTAAGTCTCAAGTCAAAAGTCTTAGTGGGGGCTTGCAAGATGACTTATTTAGTAAGCATGCTCCCTACCCCCATAAACATACACATATTTCAGGTCTTCAAATATGCTAATGTTCCTGAAACCACACAATGTAATATCTACCCTTCAGAGATACACACACACACACACACACACACACACACACACTTTTAAATGTTATATCTTAGCTTTGGCAATAGCAAAAGTTCTTTGTCTATTGTATCGTGCAGGAATCTCGACAACATAAAGGTGGTTAAATGTGCAATAACATTGACTATGAAACAGACCCATTTTTTTTTTTAAATTACGGAACTTTTATTTGTTTGTTTAGCAGTGCTGGGAATTGAACCTAGAGCTAAAGCTCCAGCCCTCAGACAAATTCTTTTATGGTGTTTCATCTATTTGTGAAGGTAATCACCAAAGCAGATTTATATATATCAACATTCCTATGAGTAGGTCCAGGTCCCAATAAGCTTTCTTAGAAATATATTTTGTACACAACGAGAAGTTTAACTATGTGCCAAATAACATTTGAAATTCTTATTTGATAACATGTCCACTCTACTTACCAGCTTCACCTGGAGCCTGGAATCTAAATGAATAGAGTATTAGCATAACATCTATGGTAATTTTGGAGATAGTCCTTCCTATATCCTAATCATCATATCCTGAACCCTGCATTCCTCAAGCCACATTAGCCAAGTGATGATAATCTTTCACAACAGCCACAAAGCCTCAGCCTAATTAGGAAAAAAAAATATCCAATAGCCTTCAGACATTTTCCAAATCTTGGATTCCACCTGAGATATTTCCAGTTTGCTTCCATAACTATCCTACAGCACACTCTAACACACTATCTCCCTCTCCACACACACACACACACACACACACACACACACACACACACACACGGGCACATATCTAACATTCCTTCCTACTTCAGGTTTCCTCAACCAGGTGCCCTGTTCCCAGCAATGCAAAAAAGTCACAAGTATGTGGCTACTTCTTAGCAAAAGAATCAATGATGTTGATACCTGACAGAAATGGTGCCTCCAGCTCCAACAGTTACAGATACACGCAGCAAGTCTGCCCCTATCCATCTTGGAAGGAGCTTATGTCCACAACGAGGATACTGGCTTTTGTGGCTCCTGAAACCAATAGTGCAGTCTACGGGTCTCAGCAGGAGCCACTGGCAACACCACTGCTGACGTAGAGTATTTTTATCTAAGAGATTGGCTCAAAGCAGCCCTTTTAGCTTTTGCTCACTCCATGATACCCTCAGGGTAAGACTCAGGCAGGATTCCACAAGGGCTAAGTTTAATGACAAAATGACCAATAGCTCAAAAAGACCTCCTTTCTCTTATATTTTTGGTTGTGAGCCTAGCCTTTAAGGGCTGAGCCTTCTCTCCAGCCTAAAAAAACCTCCTTTCTCAAAGTGGCCAGCCATTCCTTTAACTAAGGGAGTGTGTCTCTCACCTCTTTTCAGTGAGAAGAATCATTCTGTTACAAAGTCCCTTTCAAATTAGCCTATGAGAGAGCGTTTCCCCAAAGCCTGCTAGTTTTCCCACAAATGTATCAATTTTCTTAGGGAAAATAATGTAGGTCTCAGTATTTATTTTAGCAGGACATCATGGCTCTTCTGTAATCTCACACTGCTGAGGCTGAGTCAGGATTATTTATGTGGGCTCAAGGCTAACCCGAACTACAAAACTTTTCCTATCTCAAAAATATAAATAAAGAAGCCACTGTTCCTTCTATATCTCTAGACATAGAAATTGCAGATGTAAAACAGCAGGAAAATTCAGTTACATGAGATGAAGTATATACAATTTCACCACTTAAAAAGGCCAATTTTAGGGGAAATGTGCTAATATAAACCACCCAGCTAATTATTATTATATTTTGCCACCAAATTATTTATAAGTGATAAAGTTGAAGCAAAAGTAATTGGGAGGTTAGAGAGATGGATCATCAGCCAAAGAGTTTGATTTCCCGTACCCATGTCTAATGGCCCAAGGCCACCAGAGAGATGCCAACTCCAAATTCAGGGATTCAACATCATCTTCTGGACTCTTCAGGCAACTGCACTTCCACAGGCACATCCCCTCCAGATACACACACACATACACACACACACACACACACACACACACACACACACACACACACACACACTTTCTTTTAAGTCTTAAAAATATAAAGTACTTTATGAAAACCCACAAAGCACTCACTCTTAGCTTTAATCTCACAATATTTATTGTAGAATATGGATGAAGGAGATTTGAGTTCAAGACCATTCTTAGCTCCAGAAGACTGACTCAAAACCAAAAATAAAGAAGGAGAGAGGGGAGGGGAACGAAAGTAATGCACAAGGCTCCTTACACAAAATAACCCTTCTGAGTACATTCACACAAGCTGTACCTACAGATGGCATCCAATTCAATTTTCTTGCCTAGTTCTGTTACATGTTTTAGTCACACAAACCTTCCAGATGTGTTATATGATTGGCCTTATATTACAGATAAGGAAATACAACCTGGAAAAAACCTAAGTGACGTTCTTGGGGATACAAAGCTTTTAAACAAAGAGATTGAGCATGAAAGCCAACTATGATCAAATTTGAGTCTATGTTTGCAACGAACTCCTCTTACCATTGCTGGTTACCAAAGAAGCCTGAGGTCAGACAAGAGCTGAAGGTGATGAACTCTTACTCTGATAATTAGGACTGGGTGTTGTGGACACTTCCCCTGGACTACTACTATGGACTATTAGGTCATAGATTGATGCTCCAATTGAGAGCTATAAAGGGTATGGGGTAGCTGCTGATAATAATATAAAAACTGGAACTTGAGGACCAAGTCTTCAGCAAAAAGAAACATAGAAAGGTAAACCAATTTGTACACGTGGCTTTCTCCACTGGGATGTTTGCCTGCTCTATTAATATGATGAGAGTAGACTGGGAAGCAAGGAAGAGCAAGGCTCTGGTTTGCAACCCCGTAGGAAGAACAACATTATCAACCAACCAGACCCACACACACACCCAGAGCTCCCAGGGACCAAACCACTAGCCAAGGAGTACAGATGGAGGGATCCATGGCTCTAGCCTTATATGTACAAGACGATGGCCTTATCTGGCATCAAAGGGAGGCAAGGCCCTTGGTCCTGTGAAGGCTCAATGCCCCAGTGTAGGGGAATGCTAGGGCGAGGAGGCAGGAGTGGGTGGATGGGGAAGCACCCTCATAGAAGCAGGGGGGGGTGAGATAGGGGGTTTGTGAGGGGAAACCAGGAAGGGGGATAACATTTGAAATGTAGATAAATAAAATAACCAAATAAATTAATTATTTAATTAAAATAATTAAATAAAGGAAACTTCCTGCCAGTTTACAAGGGTAAAGGTGAAAAGATACCATTTGGGTTTGCTAAGAGAAATGGAACACTCAAGGCCATCTGTAAAGGAAAGAGCCCCTGACACTTTCCACCTTCTAGATGTGCAAAATTAATTTGCCCTGGAGGTCAACAGGCTAAGAAGTTGAAGAGAGCTGATGAAATGTAAAGCCAAATTTTCAAGTAGTTTCTCAATCTTGCATTCCCATAAAATATGAGAGGCTCTAGTAAACACAGCTGCTCTCCACTAAGATCCCTAGAGAGTTACAGTCTCTGCCTAAGACAAATTATAGACACTCAAAAATATGTCCCACAACCCACTCTAGATTCTTCTAAGTCCCTGATTACATCAATGTGATCTTATTAATCTTTAAATTAAATCATAAAGACTTATTTTATTTTATGTATGTGAATGCTTTACCTGAATGTTTGTCTATATGTATGCCTGGTGCCTGTGTAGGTTAGAAGGAAGTACAAACATGAGATGTTCTGGAATTTGAGTTATAGATAGTTGTGAGCCACTGTATGGCTGCTGGGTCTTGAACTCGGGTCTTCTGCAAGAGCTAGCATTCTTAACTACTTAACAATTTCTCCAGCCTTCTGATAGTTTCTTAAACAGGCTACCAACCAAGAGTAAGGTGGACCTACCCTAGAGAAGTAACATAGATAAGTTCTATAAATTTTCATGTATAACATCTATTTTTTTTTATAATGTCCAGAAAATTCTCTCTCTCTCTCTCTCTCTCTCTCTCTCTCTCTCTCTCTCTCTCTCTGTGTGTG
>NC_034613.1:13913769-13928511 GCF_900095145.1 Mus pahari | reverse complement strand
GAGAGAGAGAGAGGAGAGAGAGAGAGAGAGAGAGAGAGAGAGAGAGAGAGAGAGAGAAAGAGAAAGAGAGAGAGAGAGAAAGAGGAGAGAGAATATGAAATATCTTGGTGCTCAGACTAACCTCAAACTCTCTCTTTTTTATTAGATATTTTCCTTATTTACATTTCAAATTGTATTCCCTTTCTTAGTTTCCCCTCTGAAAATTCTCTATTCCCTCCCCCTCCCCCTGCTCACCAACTTACCCACTCCCACTTCTTGGCCCAGGCATTCCCCTATACTGGGGTTTAGAACTTTCACACAACCAAGGGTCTCTCCTCCCATCGAAGCCCAACTAGGCCATCCTCTGCTACATATGCAGCTAGAATGGAGAATGACCTTGAAGTTGAGATCCTGTGGTCTAGAGCTGGGATTACAGGTGTGTTCTACCACACCCATTTATTTTTCAGTGCTGATTATCCAGCCCAAGGATCAAGGATTGGGATTCTTGATGCTAAGCAAGCACTCTACCAACTGAGTCACAACTCCCGACTTGGTCAGGAGTTTTTCAAACTTACTATCAAACACACCATCTGGTAGCATAGAAATCATTCCTGTATAAAACTCCACAGTTTAAGACAAGTTAGAGAATGATGGAACCTGTTACTATTTTACTAAATATAAACCAGTATGGACTGTGATGGCTTCTACTTGTAATCTCAGCATTCAGGAGACTGAAGCGGGGGAATTTCAAATTCCTGGCTAGCCTAGACTGATTATGTGAGAATTGTTCTCAAAAAATGTCACTACAGCCTTTTTTCCCACTATTTTCTTTCTTTATTTCAATCTTATGGTGTACGCATGGACATCAGAGGATAACTTATGAACGTCAGTTCTGTCCTCCCACCATGGGAATTGTGGGAGCAAACTCAGATAGTTTGTTTTTTATCCACGGAGCCTTTATCCTCTGTGCCTTCCCGCAAAACCTTAATAAAGTCTTGTATTGTCAAAAGCAGAACTACAGCTAAAATTCGGGCACAAAAGACTAAAGGAAAGAAGCTTGAATTAATGTATTTAAGTAACTTAAACTAATGTAAAGTGCTAATTATTACTAATGTAAAGTCCTAATTATTATCATGCAAGGCAGAAAATACGCATTTTTGTTAAATTCCATGCAGTTAGGGCCCATGCATTTGCCTTGTTATGCCAGGACTCAAGACAAAAGCTGGGGGACAGGAATACAAGGCCAACCTAAACTACATAGACAGATCTTGTCTCCATAGCACTCTATAAACATTTTTAAATGAAATAAAGTAATAAAATCAGGTAAAGTGTGCATTAGTCAAGAGTTCTCAACACTGTTCCCACTCAAAAATTTCTTCAGAACTTGAGTTTTGTGCACTATAACTATTGATATGTATCACATTAGAAATTCAAGCTGAAAAACTAAAAAGACTTGAACTCATTTTAACCCATTTATGTATCAATACAACTGATACATTTCCGTGAGAAACAACAGCAGGCTGAAGAGGGCGGGGCCAGACAGGAGAGGGGAGAGGAGCAGGTGGGGGGTTGTGAGAGCTTTTTCCTGAGGGCTCTCACAGGGCTTCTCAGGAGCCCTGCTGGCTCCAGGCTGGCGGCTTTCACTCTGCCCCGCCCAGTTTCTTCCTGGCCTCCAGTGCTTTCAGTTCACCAGCCTGGGCCTCTCAGGAACCCAGCCCCAGGCAAGGGTGTACATTCCTTGTACTGTCTTTCCAGTTTTGCTCAAGACTTTCAAACAAATTCCTCGAGCCACACTTATACCCTCTGATTTCCCGCTTTGTTGCTTAGGGAGGACCCGGAAAAGCTGCACAAAAATCTGCTGGTAAAAAATAAGCACTGAGTACACAGCGCAGGTCTAGACACTCATGATGCATTACCAACAAAAGGGCCTACAGAAATGTGTCTTTGATAGACAATCATGCGTGTGGTTTTCTCTATTTCTCAATTATTTTCTAAGTGCATCCGGTAGAGTGAAGGACCTTCTTTGTTTTGTTGTTGTTGTTGTTGTTGTTGTTGTTTTGGTTTTGGTTTTTGTTTCATTTTTTTTACCTCTGAAACCAGAATCCTGGATAGACAGTTTAGAACTTTACCTAATGCTAACCAGCAAATAGAGGGAATCTGCAATTAAGGGACCCACAGTTACCTTTAGTGACATGATCTGTAGCTGGAATAAATACAAGGTGTGTCAGTGCAAACTCACAATTTAGAATCCTTGGGTCTTAAGCCTCAGTTCAGATCATATTGACTCCTGCTTACTATGCGGGGAGTATCTTAGTTGAATGGAGTAAATTTCACTGTGAAAGCAACAGTAGACAATGATGTATTGCATACAAATATAATTACAGTCCAATACAATGCAGCAATTTATCCCTAAGAATACAAACTACTATTTATTACTTTGAGGAAGATGGAAAAATCCAAAATGGGGTGTGGAGGGGTTCTTGGAAAGATGAAATGTATTGGATTAGCTTTTTCTTAGCTTCACATACAAGCCAGGTAAGTGTTCAGCATGTCTTTATTTTTATACTAACACAGAGTGTCTTAACAAATAGGGTCCTTAAACTTTGGCTTGCCTGCCTCCATTTCCTAGTTTGGGAATCACAAGCACTCACCATTGTTCTCAAGAAAAAAAAAGTCATTTAAAAAATTATATATTGTCAAGTTAAAGCTATCTTGTCTCAAATTGAAAGAAAATATCAAACTGATAAATGAATTATGATTAGAGTCAGAAGTTATTTGACTTTGAGTTAAAAGTATTTTTTGAGATAGTCCTGTATAGTCCAAGGCAGCCTCAAACTCTATTTAGCCAGAGGCAATCTCTAAATTATGATAACTCCTGCCTCTACCTTCTAAGTCTTGGGATTACAGATGAGGCATACCCAGTTTTGTGGGGTGCTAGGGATTGAATAGAGACAGGGCTTGTTGCACAATAGGCAAGGACTCTGCCAATTGAGATACCTTCCAGTCCACGTTTAATCTTTCTGTTGGGATCTCGGAATCACCCAAGGATGGTTTATTGAACACCACACCCCAAGACTTATTGATCTGGGCCACAGGTCAGACTCAAAAGCTGACTGTAACCTTGAGTCAAGAGCCTATAGGGCTTTTTAACCCTGAGATCTACAAACATCTGTGCCAAGTTATTTTACCATCAGGATTTAGGGATAGAAAGATTGCCTTAGGACCATGTCTTTGTTATAGATTTATCCTGTTCCTATTGGTTGGGTTATTCTGACTTCTATTGTCATTGGTTTCCAAGGGCACAGAACATAACAGAATATATAACCAACTTGGGCATAAGAAAGTTTCCTAGTAACAGCAGAAATAACAGAAGAAAGTTTACTTAAATATTAGTAGCAGCACAAAATGATACACTATCCAGGTAACAGTTACCTAGTCCTTAACATTTTACCTAGGCCTTAACACATACTGGCATTTCTCTGTGATATTAAATCTGAATAGCAATTAAACAACTTTAGAGTTTCAAGGTCAACTTTATTTTAATAATCATTGATAATAATAATAACACCAATATACTACATGTAACAGTTCATCACCTGAATGCATATGAAATACTACTAATTTTTAAATTCTTCTCATTTTTGAGAAATTCATACTCATATACAATATAATATAACATTTATACCTCATTTTTCCCTTCATACTCTCTCTCAACTTCATGTCTTCTTTTTTATAATCCACTAAATACAGTTAGTACCTATGAATGGATGTGAGACCAACCATTGGGGCATGGAAAAAAATCTACCCATAGCCATATCCTTAATAAAGAATGTTTTTTTCCACCTCACAGAGATTATCCAGTGTCAATAATTTCTTAATAACTGTGTCTTTTAAGTAAAAGTTTTCTTTAGCAGAGAGAGAGAGAGAAAGAGAGAGAGAGAGAGAGAGAGAGAGAGAGAGAGAGAGAGAGAGAGAGAGAGAGGTGCAAATCAGAGTAAAATATGGCTGCTCTGGCAAGAGAACACATCCAAAGGCCTGCTAGATCTGTGTGATCCAACTAGAATACAGATATGCTATTAATCCTAAGACACAGAGTCAAGCAGATCTTTGAGTTCAAGGCCAGTATATACATATATATTTCAAAGCAAATGTTTTATACATGACAAATATACACAATTTTTGAGACTCTGTAATGGTAATCTTGGACTTCTGTCTATACCTCCTAAATGTTGGGATTACAGTTATGTACTACCTCACTCAATTTTGTGCAGTGCTGAGGGGAAAAAGCCAGAGGTTTTTATGCATGCTAAATGAGTGCTCTACAAATTTAGCTAGATCCCCAGCATGTACATGAAGTTTTATTTGTCACTTTATTTGTAGTGACCGAGAAACCCAGGACCTCATATGTACTGGGCCAGTGCTGTGCCACTGAAAAATACCCCAAACCATAGCTTTAAATTTACATAAACTCTTTTAAAATCATACTATAGTATGTATAGGTAAAATAATATGATGTCTTAGGTTCTATGCAAGTCATTAGGGAATAACAATATCAGGTAGTATTATTTATTGATTGCTTACCTGGTATTATTTATTGATTGTTTATTGTGGTCCAAGAGATACTAATTATTGAAGCTGATGGATACATAGTACATTGGGGATCATGATTTAATTATCTCTAATTTTCATGTCTGGAAAACCTCTGTCATACTTTTTGAACAATATTTAAATCAAAATAGATAGAGAACCAAATTCTTTATCAAATACATTCTGTTATCTGTGTTTATAGCTATTCAATGGCTTTTAAATAGTTTTCTTTCAATTAGAATGAGGCATATAGACTTCAACTGTTAATGATTTACTTTTTGCTCCAATAGTCCAAGAAACTGTCAATGAATTAATTCAAAATTCTCTCTCATTCACCTTAAGCCTGGCTCTCTAGCAGGGGAATTATAATCTTGCATTTATATAAATTGTTTTAGTGAGTGAATTATTGAGCTATTCAGTAGAAAATGGGCAAAATATTTACATGGGGTTTTTTACAGATATGTATTTATAGAATTTCTCCCATTTGCTATGGAAAAAAAATAATTAGACATTTCCCTTGCTTCTGTAGAAACTTAAACTCTAGCAATGATAACAAGAAGTATACAAAAATAATCAGAATGCAAAGCAGCATTATAGAGAATGAAGCATATCTAATGGAAGAGAGTTTATAGGCAGAAAGACTACCTCAAAGAGTAAAGTAATTGTCTCATTAATATTTAATTAGAAGGCTAGAAAGATGGTTCAGTGGTTACAAGAATTTGCAGCTCTATCAGCAGACCAGAGTTTGTACCCCAGAACTTATATCAGTGTTTCACAAATGCCTATAACTTGAGCTCCAGGAGTGTCTATGTGCTTCTCTGGCCTCCCCAGTTACCTGAATGAACACAGTACACATAAAAAATAAGGACTTTAAAACAAAACATATGCTTTTAAAATCTACTTGATCTCTCAAACAATGGTAATGAGTAAAGGGAAGAAAGGTGGCAACTGGCCAATTCCCCAACTCATTTTCTTTGAGTCACAGTGATAATAGTGGCTGTCCACTGCCACCATTATCACATGATTTAGTTTCTTTGGTTATTTTGAAGTGTAGAGTAGTTGAATATATGTAACCAATAGCATGGCCAATACTGATCATTTTGCTTTGTTGCAAAGTGGCTAAGTGGATAAACACTCCAGATCAACAGGCAAGGCTTCCCCAAGACCATATGGAAGGTCATTACCCTGGTGTGTAAGGCATGCATACATAAGTAGTTCCACGTTTTAGTAAAAAAGAGAGAGCTTGTTACAAATGGAGAGGTCCTCATGGTCCTTAAGTGACTATCAACATAGACATCTATTGAAATAATGTGTCACTGTGTATAGCATGTAGCTCAATTTGATCTTGAATTTATTATATAGTCAAGGAAGACCTTGAAATTCTGATCCTCCTATATCCATGAATCCATGGTTCTTGGATTTCTGGAGGTATGGACTTCAATATCCAGCTACACTCTTGAGTACCAAATTTAAGCTCTGTGCATACTAGCCAAGCACTCTACCAACTGAGCTTTATACCAACCTCAAAGTCATGAGGTCTTTAATAAATATACTCAACTGTACAGAAATGAAAAATCTAAATTAATGAAAGCATTATCTTTTTAAAACTAAGCCAATGATCAAAATAGGCATTTCTCAAAAGAAGAAATAAAAAGATTCAAGAAGTATAAGGAGAGCTGTTCAATATCACTAATTATCAGGAGACTTCTATTCAAAACCGAACCTTGTTAGACTATCTATTATGAAAAAGGCAAAGCATAATGGTGAGAAGGTATAAAATTTTACTATGGAATACAGTATCTGTATTCCTCAAGAAACTAAAACTTACTACAATATGATCTACCTATCCTACTACTGGGGATATATCCAAAGGGAAATAAGCATATGAAAGAAACCTCCACTATTATAATTGTTGGAACATTTTCCAAAATATACAAGCTATGAAATAATCTAACATGTTCATGAATAGAAGGAGCAATAAAGGAAATACCTATATATAATGGAATATTATTTAGCCACAGTAATAATATTTTGTCAATTAGAGCAAAATGAATGAAACTAGAGGACATGATATTAACTGAAATAATTCAGACACAAAAGACAAGTAATGAAAGCTCTCAATCATATTTGGAAGCCAAACATATCAATCTGAAACTAGACAAATGATCATTAGAAACTGAGATGAAGATGAAATAGACTCATATTAAATCCAAAATAATAAGTATTAAAACATTTAATACATTCTAATAACAGTGGGGTGACTACTCTTTACAGTAGTATGTTACATATTTTATGGACCCAGCATGCTTAAGCTGCATGACATTGCTATACTATTTATCCCATGAAACATTCTAAATAAAACTCCAAGTAGACAGAAATGAGAATGAAATGGAGATTATAATGATCATTGCAAGTATATTGAAATATTACACCATATAGAGCCAAAATATACAAGAATTGCAGGATAAACAAAAGCCCAACATTTTTTTACTTAAAGAATTATCTAATTATTATAATCAAAATCTTAGATAAGCTTATGACAGTTAGATATGAGTTTATGTATTTAACAGTGTATTACCCATGTACAAATGAAAATTTTTTGACATTTATTTTATTTTATTTACATTTCAAATGTTATCCCTTTTCCAGGTTTCCTCTCTGCAAACACCCTATCCCATCCCTCTACCTCTGCTTCTATGAGGGGGCTCCCCCAACCAACTACCTAATGCTTCTAGATCAATGTGGCTGCTAATTTCTGTATACACTTACTAAACACAGTAAAATAGGACAATATCTTCCTAAGTTAACAGTACAAAAAACTCAAATTATATATGGATATATATATATATATATATATATATATATATATATATATATATATCCATTTCAAAATATCAACAACAGCAATATGTCATGAATGAGCAACAGTTTTTGGAGGCATCTGAGAAAAATATAAAAAATAAAAGGGGCTGGAGAGATGGCTCAGTGGCTAAGAACACTGACTGTTCCTCCAGAGGTCCTGAGTTCAAATCCCAGCAACCACATGGCAGCTTACAACCATGTGTAATGGGATCCAATGCCCTCTTCTGGAGTGTCTGAAGAGAATAACAGTGTACTCATATGAATAAAAAAATGGAAATAAATAGAAAAATAAAAGTAGGGCTGGCAAGATGGCTCAGTAGACAGATGTACAAGTTGAGCCTGATCATCTGAGTTCAGATCCCACAACCCAACAGGATAGGAAAAAATGGACTCCTAAATATTGCCCTCTAATCTCCCCATGAATACCAAGGCATGTGAGGGGCCAAACTCATAAGACACAATAAAAATAAATAAATTCTAAAGTAATTATATTAATAGAGTAAAAAGAAAATCCCAGAAAACAATATAATTCAATAAACCTAAACATTTTCTAAAAATTTGCTAGCAGACTTAAAGATATAAAAGCTACAAGTTGGCTCGGGGAGAGAACTAAGATAAAAGTATGTTCATGTCAGCTTATGGAAACTGTATTTGTTACAGAATAACAGGATTTCAAAGACCAGCTCATGACCAATTAAATTTGATCTATCGAGGTGGTCTGAGCACATGTATGCAGATTTATGGGCTGACCAAAAGTATGAAAAGTTCCAGAAATACTGGTGAGTCTAATGGGTACCTTTGGACTAAGTTTTGATGCCTTTTGAACTTCTGTGTGAATATGAACGAACTGAGTATCTTGTTAAAATTCAGACACTGATTCACTAGGTCTGGAAGAAGGAGAGGTATCCCCCAGAGGATCACCATTAAATATTCAGGAAGGACTTTTATGTTTCGTTGGCACTGGCACTGTCGAGTAAGAGAACCTTCAGTTGGGCACCTCTCCGAGAAGTCTTTTCATTTGCTTTGCTGTATGCTTGCTGCTAGGATGTACTTGAGAGAAAGCAGCCAAGACATCTCTGAGTTCATTGTCTTAATGAGACAATCTGAACTGAGAAACAGAAAAGTGCCATTTGGGATAATTCCAACATGCTGTTATAATGTATAATTATCTGTTTATTTAACGAATTTATTAATAGTTTGACCAATATAAATACTAAGATCCCAATGAGAATGCAATTTGTTAAAAGTTCACTGAGTAGAATTCAAGCCACTGACATTATCACATTTATCACATTCCAATCTTTCTCTTCTCACTTGTTCCCTTTGTCATAAACATTCCTGGAAATGCTTCAAAATATTTTTTAAAGTGCATATCAAGAAAAACACAAATTATATTATCTGGGCAAAATATTGACTGCATGAGGACTCAAAATCAGTTGAGTTTAAAGTTAGAATTATTCCTCATTCAGATTGGCCCCACTGTCACATTGGGTCAATACTAGAAACTATTTACAAGCCCTGGATATAATCTAAAGACCTCTGTAAGCAGTAACAAGGCTTCATTATTTTGTCCATGTTGCACTGATGTTAGATAACCAAGGCTATCGATTTCACTAAACATCTCCACACAAATTAAATGGTCCTCAGCAAATAGTATCATTTCATGTGACAGATGGTTATTCTTTTGTCAACTATTAGGGACAAGAAATATACACCTAACCTACCCACATATACAGATAACTAAAGACATTGCCTTTTTGATGATGGATTCATTTTCTGTAATATTAATATTATGGCTATACCCAATACTTATACAGGAATATCATAGTTGTACAAGACAAACCAGCTCTGCTAAAATTAGCTGTTAACCCTCCAAGAGGAATGATCCCAACTTGAATGTTAGCTTATGATACTTTCTAGAATTAAAAATGTTCGTGTGTGACCTTTGATATGATAACATTATATTCTCCCACTTCCAAACTAGCCAGGGAGCCTGGATAAATGGCTCAATGGTTCAGAGAATGCACTGCATTTGCAGAGGACCCGATTTTACTTCTCAGCATTTTGTTGTCTGGCTCACAAACACCTATGACTCCATCTCCTGGAGGATCTAATCTAATGCCTCTAGCCTGCACATGTACACATATACTATCAGACAGATGTATGGAAACGTAATTAAAATAAAATCTTTAAAACTTACTAGGAAAAGAGTCAAAGGTTAACGGAGGTAAGATTGCTGTCTTAGGTCAGAGAAACTGAAGTGTGGTGGGGCTGACTTTCTCATGGACTAATAGGCAACCTCATAGTCCCTCTGCTCACTTAGCCATAACTGAGGAGAGGGTGGGTGGAAAGACTTTCTTCTCTGAAGCTCTTGTATTGTCATTTAATACACAGGTGTTATTATTCATATTTTAATATATAAAAATTATACTGTCTTTTTAATAACTCTAAAAAATGTTTGAGTGCTTTAAAAAATGTGATTTATTCCCACAGATTGATTTGATGGAAGAAAATGAAAATGTTCTGAAATTCATTATAGTGTCCATTGCACAACTCTTGAATACACTAAAATGTCCATTATATGATATAACCCAATTAGGTAAACTGTATGGTATGTGAATTTTATTAACAAAAACTTTTACTTATAAAATCTCCCAACATTTTCAATCATTCATCTCTATACACTTCCAACTTCTCCTCCTTTGCCTACTTCTTTTTCTTATTAGTTCTTCAGGAGAGTCTCCATAGAGACTCTAAACTTGCTATGTTGCCAAGGATGGCCTTAAATTCATGGTCTTCCTATCTCCATCACTCAATTGTTGTGATTACATGCATGAATGCATGTATCAGGTTTTTATTGTTGAAGACTTGCAATCTAGCCCAGTGCTTCACAAATGCTAAGCAACTGATCAACACTTAGCTAAGGTACATTCCTAGATCTGACTTCAAACTACTTGAAATATTATTTTCTAAATTGTGGTTTAAATGTACTTGAGGCTAGAAACTGTTATATATTTATCCATGGTATCAAATGTACATTAATGTTTTAAACATAATTAAAATACATTGAAACTGACTTTGAGCAAACTTATTAGAATGTCAAATCTATATAGGAACAGATAGGTTTTTTGATTTCTCAAATTCAGTTTTTGTTTTGATTTAATGTAAAATGTATGCGTAATTGTCCTGCATGTATGTCTGTGCACCATGTATATTCCAGTGAATTCAGAGGCCAGAAGAAGGTATTATAATTAATCCCTTGGAACTGGAGTTACAGACAGTTCTGAACTGCCTTATGGGTGTTCAGAATCAAACTTAAGACATTGGAAAGAACAGATGTGGATCCATCTCTCCACCCCAGGAATATATCTTTTTTTATTTTTTTTTATTATTATTTTCTTTATTTACATTTCAAATACTATCCCAAAAGTTCCCTATACCCCCCCCGCCCCTGCTCCCCTACCCACCCACTCCCACTACTTGGCCCAGGCGTTCCCTTGTGCTGGGTCATATAAAGTTTGCAAGACCAAGGGGCCTCTCTTCCCAGTGATGGATATCTTTTATGATTTATATCTCCAAGATAAGAAGTAACTCATTTGAAACTAACAGACAGATCAGACCTTTCAGTATTAGTTTTGAATGTTCTTTTCATAAAGTACTAGAGCTTTAAATGACCTTAAAGAGAGTTTAGTCTTAGTCTTGGCACTCAAGTAACTGAGGCAGTAGAACTGGGTGTTTGAAGTCAGTCTATGTTATATGGTAATAACAAAGATAGCCTAAGATACTTAGTAAGAACTTGTTTCAAAAAGAAAACTAAAAGAATGGAGATAGGGAAAGGAAGAAGAATGCAAGGGAGGGAGGGAGGGACAGATGGGAGGTGAGAGGTGGGAGGAAAGGCAGGCAGGCAAGCAGGTAATCCCACTTCAGTGCTCTGGCTTTTCAATAAGAAAACCGAACGGGGTAAGAAAAAAAATGAAACTTTATATGACCCAGCACAAGGGAACTCCTGGGCCAAGTAGTGGGAGTGGGTGGGNAGGGGAGCAGGGGCAGGGGGGTATAGGGAACTTTCGGGATAGCATTTGAAATGTAAATAAAGAAAATAATAATAAAAGAAAAAAATGAAAAGAAAAAAAAAAGAAAGCAAAAAGAAAAAAATGAGTCACTAAAATAAGGTACGTGACTTACTGGTAGTATATCGCTGCATTACAGGCTTCCTGACTTTTGATCTGAGCTTCTTGTTAGAGAGTTGGAGTCCAGCCACTTACAGCAGGGAAACTTCCAATGTACTATGATCATGAAGTTAATGGTTTAATCTCTGACTACATCTCCAACCTTATGTTCCTCTTTCCTATAGTTCCTGTAACCTCTGTTTCTCTAGCATATCAAGGAACTTATTTTCATTTACTGTTCTAGATAAAAAAGCTTCATCTAAAAAGCTTTTTTTCCTAGATTTATTTTTTTCATATTCATATTTTCCTTCATATCTGTTTGTGACAACTGTTTTAAAAGGGTGTTCCTAATATCTCATTTAATATCTCATTTAAAGTAGTCATCTCTACTATCATTAACCAATCTCACTCCACAGCACTTGCCTATTTATTTATGGTTTTTATCATCAGTTAAATTAATGTTTCTATATATTCTCTTACATTTGTTTCTGATTTTAAAACATTAACTCAGCTAGTTAACTTGCCCTCCTCTAGACTATAGCTTTAAAAGAGCAGCAATACCTCACTACCCTGGTACGAATTTCTGCCTTAATTAGGGTTGCCATTGCTGTAATGAAACACTATGGCCAAAGCAACTTGGAAAGGAAAAAGTTTATTTCACTTATACTTCTACATCAAAGTCCATCAGTGAAGGAAGCCTGGGCACAAACTCAAATAAGGCAGGAACCTGGAGTCAGGAACTGATGCAGATGTCATAGTGAAATACTTCTTACTGGCTTGATCAGCTGCTTTGTTAGAGCATACAGGACCACTATTCCAGGGGTGTCCCCACCCACAATAAACTAGGCCTTCCCACATCAATTATGAATCAAGAAAATGTATCACAGACTTGTCCATGGGCCAATCTGGTGAGGAAATTTTCTCAGTTGAGGTTATCTCTTCCCAAATGGCTATAGTTTATGTCATTTTGACATAAAACTAGCCAGTACACAAGGTGTAATTAGTCTCTGACACTACATCACTCTTTAACAGGCGTGCAAAAGGATGGTAAATATGATCCATGATGAGTATAATTAGTTCAAGTATCCAGAAATACCACATACTCTAGAATTAACTGAAAATAAATAAATAAAATAGTTATTATGACTGGATTTGATTAGCAAAAATGTTTAAGTAGAGACCAAACAGGGTGGCACACACCTTTAATCACAAAATGTGGGAGGCAGAAGCACCAGGAATTTTGTATATTAGGCTTTCCTGGAACTCACAAGCCAGCAGAGATAATATATATATATATATATATATATATATATATATATATATATATATATATAATCAAATATATAGTACAGTAAAATATATCTGTAATACCATATTGGGGCTAATGGCTAAAGGGGAATCATGAGTTTGAGGTCAACCTAGAAAGCTACATAGCAAGGCCCTATCATTACAAAAAGAAAATCCCAAACCAAACTTCTAGACATTAACTTCCAATGTGTAAAATGGAAAGTTCATTAGATAGGGCTAGCAAAAAAATTATATGTTATAGATGAAAGAGTGGTGAAATATAAATACAGGAATATAATCTATCCAAAACCAAAAAACCAGAAATACATTGTAGCAGTAGTTGACTATACTATGGGTTGCACATGCCCACCCACCTAGGAGTTATCTGGATTTGTGAATGAAACACACACACACACACACACACACACACACACACACACACACACACACACACACACACACACACACACACACACACACACACACACACACACACACACACACACACACACACACACACACACACACACACACCGGTTAATTTTAAAATGCCTTGACTAGTCAAAGGCTAGGCAGTTCTAATCCTCCCTGTAGCTAGCAACATTTCCCTCCTGTAATCCTGGCTTAATATCCTCTATAATTCTCCATTTTATCTTTATTGCCCTGGCTCCTTCTGGGCGGGCCCCCTAGTCTTTGCTGCCCAAGACGCCTCTTGGCCCACATTCCTGCTCACATTTCAGATGCCTTTTCTCTGGCAGCTCTAAATTAGATCCATCTCTCTCATTAATCATGGCTAGTCTCCTTCTCCTTCCTTCCATTTCCTAGCCCACATAAATCCATAGGTGTTAGCATTCTGTCCAAACTCTACCCTACAGTTACCTGGCAACAGCCAGGTAGACCTGACCCACTATGAAAGGGGTTACTTGCCCCCCACCCCCAGCCTCTCTCTCTTGCTTCTTGCCCTCTTGCTCCCTCTCTCTCCCCATTCCCTTTCCCCCTCTCTCCATGTGGTCATGGTCAGCCTCTACTTGTCTACTCTCTCCCTCTCTCTGCCTTTCTCTGCCTCTACTATTCTCTTAACTCCCCTCCCTATGCCCTGAATAAACTCTAATTTATACTATATGTCCTGTGGCTGGTCCCTCAGGGGAAGGGATGCCTTGGCATGGGCCCACTGATGTACCTCATTCCCCCATACCTCACCACACCCACATAGAACGTATCTTATACCTCTTTATCTTTTTATAAACACAACATCTGTTGCCGTGACTCTGGTCTAGAAACTCTGCAGGTTTATAATAGGTCCCACCTCAGTCTATCTGCTCAGCCATTAACTATTGGCTCTTTATTGATCCATCAAAAACCAATTGGGAACAAGGACTTTGAGCATTTGGACACATGGATTCCCAATTTTGGGGACTGAATTAATTCAAAGTATTAGAACCAATCTCCCAAAAAGACATAAAGGAAGAAAAATAGAGGCTTGAGGAGAAGGGTCATTGTTTAAAGTGCTTGCTCCCCAAGTATGAGGGTTGGAATTTAGATTTTCAGAAACCATGTGAAGTTGGAAGTGTTAACACAGATCAGTAATCTCATTGCACCTGTGGCAAGATGGAAGGAGACCGGAGAATTTCTGGACGCTCCTGAGCCAGCTACCCTGGTATAACTAGCAATTGAATAAGAGACCCTATGTTAAACAAAGAAACAAGGCCCTCCATAGCAAGGGGATCTTTGAACTCCAAGGTTATACCATAGTATACATACATATATACATACACACACACACACACACACACACACACAGAGAGAGAGAGAGAGAGAGAGAGAGAGAGAGAGACAGAGACAGAGACAGAGACAGAGA
>NC_034613.1:13894989-13913223 GCF_900095145.1 Mus pahari | reverse complement strand
ATATTTTATTTCTACTTTCATTTACTTTTTGACACACACACACACATAGAGAGAGAGAGAGAGAGAGAGAGAGAGAGAGAGAGAGAGAGAGACCAAGACAGAGAGCATGCAGAGGTAAAGGGAAAGAGACATACACACAAAAAACACCAGGACAGGCATGTGGTAATCATTAGGCAATGCTCAGGAATCAGTCATTTCCTTCTGTCATGGGTTCAGCATACAACACATGTTTGCACAGAAAGCACTTTTATTTACTGTGGCATTTCACTGGCCCAGTTTAGATTTTGTGTTTTGTCTTTTGTTTGTTTGTTTGTTTGTTTAGACAGAAACTCATATAGCCCATGCTAGCCTCAAATTCTCTATGTAGCTGAAATTCAAGGATAACCTTGCATTTATGAGCCACAGTAAGGTACCAGCATCCTCTGTTCTCTTTAGCGCTGAGTAAGAAACACAGGACTTCCCACAGGGTAGGTCATCACCCTGACAACCAAGCTCCATTGTTGTCTCCTACAATTCTTGCCAATACATAGGAAATAATTCAGTATCACTTAAAATCAGAATGTGATGAGGATGCATAGTATAAATCTTAAGACAATCGCAGAAATATCAAAAGAAAGAGTTGGAAAGCCAATGATAGAGATGAAGGATGGTCATAGAGATAACTGAATCAAAAAAGAAAGGTAGAAAAGGAAACTGGAAAGACAAACAGAAAACAAGCAACAAATGACAGATCCAGTCTATGTCAATAATCATATTAAATGTATGTAATCTAAGCACTCTAATTTCAATTAGGACAGTGGATTTAAATATACCATTTAATTGTAATTACACTCCGCTTACAATAAACATTCCTTAAATACAAAAACACAAATAGGGTTAAAGTAAAGCCATCAAGAAATATTTTAGCTGACTGTGGAGGTTCTTGCCTCTAATCGCAGCACTCAGGAGATGCAGGCTGAAGAATTAGGAATTGTAGTTCATTTTCCTGCATAACAAATTGGAAGGCAGCCAGGGTTAAAAAAAAAATGCTTACAATGTTCATGAGAAAACTAAAGTGGCTTTATCAATATCAGGTAAAGCAGAATCTGGGGCAAAGAGCTTTGTTTCTTTGCCGAAGGTTACATACATTATAGTTTCTGCAAGATACTGAAGCCCTGTTGTCTTATTTCGGAGAGCTGCCTTTTTGTGTTGTGTTATCCCAGGGTTTCTTTTGTTAAGTGTATTTTGGAGAATTACAGTGGAACATTCTCAAGAAAAGCATCACCCCTATCCAAAGAACACCTAATTAGTGGTCAAAAAAGTGACTAGCTCTCTCATCCCAACTCCAGTTCTTATTACCTATACAAGCAGAGTACATTGTTTCGCCTCCCTGGGCCTCAGTGATCTCTCCAACTGAGTTATGATCTTGGATCATATTCTTCCCAAGGACACATGTGCAGTCATTGTCCTAGCCAAATTTTGACCTTAGTCTAAAACTTACATTCCCCATAGGACAGGGTTTGGCAGTAGACACCAGTAAGACTACGTGCAAGAAACTGTACTACACAAGAAGTTCTTAGGAACCTAGTTCCCTGGGACATGAGGTGGAGCTGGTAATGCACAGGAGAAATAGAAGGATCTGGAGACAGAATTGGAAAAAGCCAAGTTTACAGTCTTGGCAAGTGAACTGTTAAGGTTGTACTGAGGTGATGCTAAATCCTGCCGTGCAGCAGGCCTTCCCTAGCCAGGACGATGACGCATTTGCAGCTCATTTCCTGATGCTAAGCCAGTTTCAGACTTGGATCAATGGTCTCCCAACCCCTTCAGTCCCAGCAGGCAGTTGAGAATTAAGCTGAGGATGTTGCAATATCCGTGGAGAAAATTCAGTTATACACATTTAATAATAGTTTTGAAATATGTCACTGCATCTGTCTTGGGTCATTTGGGTGCTTTTCAGATGTGTGTACAAAAGACATTAAACACATTCGTTCAGCTGAATGTGTGCTTGCTTTAAGCACAAACACAAAGCACTACAGAAAGGCTGTTCAAACATAGTATTTTAGAAAAAAAACATCATTTGTCCTGCTTGGTGGATTTGGTTTCTCTTCTAGGATCCTTTTTACTATCTTCTAAGCAATACATATATGTGTTTCTTAATTTTGTGAACAGTCAGCACTTGCTTCCCCCCCCCCCCAAGTCTATAACTGTCTCTAAACTTCCTGGCTCAGATATCTAAGGTATCTATTGTATCTTATTCCGCCTCTAGACTTCTCACCTTCCAATATTCATGAAAAAAATGAACTCTACTCTATTGGTTTTTTGCAGTTTTCCACTAAAATAATGGTAGGATACATAGAGAAGAAAAGGAGTATCCATTGAAAGTTACAAATACAAATATTAGCCTAGGATGGCCATGCTCCAAATTATTTTATTTTATTTTATTCTTTCAAGACTGGTTCTTGGGCATAACAGGATGGCCCCAAAATCGTGATGCAGCAGGGAATGATTTGGAATTCATTATCCTCCTGCCTCAGCTTCTTAAATGCTGGAAATACAAATGTGTACCACCACTCCAGGATATGACTTTAGTCCTTACCAAGCCCATCTTACTGATTTTACAGAAGAAAATCAAGGGTGTAGTTTTCAACATGATATAGTGAATATGAAATTGAGCTATGGCAGAAATTCGGGTATCTTAACAGAGGGTCAATAGATATATGGATTGTTATCCACTTTATCCTCCTAAATAATATTCTTATTTTCTGTATTTTATTAATTGTTCATTTAAACAGACTGAGATGAAGCAAGGAAATTGGAGGGCTTGTAAACATGGATGTCTCAACACAAAACGTATAATTATAGGAAACCTACATTTTATCTCAAGTTTATTATGTTTTATCATTAAGAAAATAAAACCAAGAAATGTAACAGTTAACAATTATCCTGTTTGACAAGGGGGGAAATATTCTATTTCAAGAAGGTATATAAACCTCCTCTATAAATACCAAGCACTATATTTTTCAAAATGAAATCATTGTTCTGATCCAGTCATGCTTCATTTTCTCTAAGGCACAGTTATTTAGCTCATGCCCACACCACCACCCCCAAAATTAGTAAAACGAATTGCAAATTTGTCCAAAAGAAACGACTTACATTGCTGTGGTTGTGACTCATTTGATAGAGTGGTTGTTTAATTTTCATGAGGCCTTGGGTTTGAATCTTAGAACCATATAAAACTTTTTCATGGTTATGCATCCCTGTTATCCAAACACTCTAGAGATAAAAGCAGTTGGACTAGAATTCCAAATTGGATTCAAGGTCACAGGTGTAGTATATTCACACATGTGTTTGGCATATGCATGTGGTGTGTGTGTGAGTGTGAGTGTGTGTGTGTGTGTGTGTGTGTGTGCGTGCATGCGTATCTCACACTAAGTAAAATCAATATAAAAAACAAATGCTAAATAAGATATACAGCTTAGTGACATTTATAAAATTCAAAAACTACACATAGATTAATTTTAAACAAAAAATTAATTTTGCTCAGTGAGTAACAACATTTACTGTAAAAGCATGAAGGACTGAGTTCAAATCTCCAGTACCTACATTAAAAATCCAAAGCAAGGCATGGTGGTACACGCCTTTAATCCTAGCACTCGGGAGGCAGAAGCAGGTGGATTTCTGAGTTCCAGGCCAGCCTGGTCTACAAAGTGAGCTCCAGGACAGCCAGGGCTATACAGAGAAACCCTGTCTCGAAAAACCAAAAAAAAAAAAAAAAAAAAAAAAAGCCAAGCATGTTGCATATGCATGCAACACCAGTGATGTGGAGCCGTGGAGCCTGTAAAACAAAGAATCTCTGGGATTTGCTTGCCAACAGATTCTCTGGTTTCACTGAGATACACTGTCCCAAGGGACTAAAGTATAGAGTGATGCAGCAGGATATCCAATGAACTCCTCTAGCTCGTGCACATGTGCATGGCTGCACACACCTACTCACATATTCATGGACATTATTCACATCCACATTTGCCACACCCACTCCAGTAGTGACTCACATTACAGACCCCAAAGCTTGGATGCAGTCTCGAGGCAAAAATTTCACGGGAAACTTAGTCTCCTGGAACCGTGGCATCCCGTATAAGGAATGCTCCAAACTTGTCCTTTCGAATGGATCTGTGTGCTTTCTTTCAGTATTGTTTCATTATAGGTGCCTCCAAGCAATGACTTGCCAAATACCTAAGCAAAATTGAACTTTGCTTCCTGGCCTTCACCAATGCCCTAGGTAGTCCTTGAGCTGACCCTGGGCTTGGAATTCAGTAAGAATGTTACCTATTCAGTAACATTCAGAATTACCTTTAGTATTATAAGAGAGATAGTGAAAGAAATCAGGCATTGCTATCTACTTCATAGAGTTAGAATTCTCAGGGCAAGCTTAGCAAAGTAAGTTTAGAATTCTTATTAGAGTTATGTATGGCAGAATACATTACTTATTAGTAGAAAGTCCCCCAACACTATCACTTGGAATAAAAGCCAAGTCGCTCCCATATACAGGAATTTACAATGGTTTAGGAAGTAGATCAGGATGTGGTTTAAGGAGGAACTAGAGTATTGCATTATTCATGAGAAAGTTAGCTAGTGTGGAACTCCATAATTAGAACCATGGCTTGGGCATGAAAGCCCTTGCCCCAGGAGTGTAAGGACCTCACACCTGGCTTCTAAGATAGAGCTGACTTTGTCTCAGTTGTTTTATTGCCCAGTTCCTGCTAGTCTTTATGTTTGCATCCCTCTGATTTGTGTAAGAGTCATTAAGCATCCAGTAACCTCATTATACCTTGACTGATGTGTCACCTAACTTCCCTATTTTCTTCTGTATTAAAAGTCTGATGCTCTATTTGAGAAATTACATTCAGATAAAGTACACTTCCTGGTGTCCGTGTTTGTTTGTAACCCTTTTCTCCCCGACTCCTGCCCACCTGTAACTGGAACCCTGATTTCTCCCGCGGATTGAGGGGGGTGGGCGACTGAGGCTAGTCTGCAGCACACATTCATACATATCCACACAAAAACTGCATGCCCAAAAATTGTAGAGATTTTGAAAAATCAGGAATAAGGTAATCCACATAAAAATACATTTTAATAATGGCCTACAGTAAAGGAAGGTGAGCATATGGGAGAATAGGGATAAAACTGAGTAAGTCGAAAGCTGGTTGCTTGGTAGAAGACTGTGGTGATTTGAATATGTTTGGCCAACAAGAAGTGGCACTATAAAGAGAAGTGGCCTTGTTAGAGGAAGTGTGCTCAAGCTCTGTTCAGTTTGGAAGAGACTCCTTCTGCCTGCTCTGGGATCAAGATGCAGAACTCAAGGCTCCTTCTTCAGCACCTTGTCTGCCTAGACTTTGATATGCTTCCTGCCATGATAACAATAGACTGAACCTCTGAAACTGTAAGCCAGCTCCAATTAGATGTTGTCTTTTATGAGTTGCCTTGGTCCTGGTGTCTCTTCGCAGCAATAAAACCCTTAACTAAGACAGACTGACAGACAAATAGACAAATAGATGGACAGACAGACAGATGGGCAGACAGAAAGACAGACAGAAAAATAGATGAATGGATTGGCAAATGGAAGGACAGACAGATATATATATATTATTGGATAGATTGTAGATCCTGATGTATCTAAAGAGATAATTAGATGATGGATAGACAGACAGACAGACAGATAGATGAGAGAACTGACAGATAAATATATAATAGATGCATAGATAGAAAATAGATAGGTGGGCAGATACGAAAATATATAAATATAAAGATATTTGGTAGGCAGTAGAGCTTTTCGTGGATTAGAGGTGATGATTGGCAGTAACTAAGGCACATGGCATAGTCAATCTTCAGCCTTTGAACTTCATCAAGGCAAGTGAAACCAAAACAAAGCAACTTTGTTTTGATGCTCAATCTGGAAAAGAGACCCAGCGACAGATGTTTTATTGTTCCTTTTTGTATTAAAGTTAGATTATTGTGTTCAGAGACAGAACTGAAAAGGCTTCAGGTATTGGAGTTGTGGTAGGTATGTATTTATAGTTATGGAACTATCCGCCCTCCTCAATCATATATGACTAAGTACATTCAGTTAAGCTGACTACAGTACCTATCATGAATATAAACGTAATAACGGTATATCACTTACAATTCAGACATGGAATCTTTAACCAGCTGCATGTAATACATTTCAATGAGAGAAGGGGTTCAAAGTTTTCTTTGGGTTTACTAATTTGTGCTTTAATTTTAGTGTAAATTTTTCTTTGGGTCATCATTTTTACTTTCTTTTTCCTTCAAGTTGAATGTTTGGCCACACTTCTAGTGCATATTGCATCAATAATGTGTTTCATTCTGCAGTCATTAAGCACAGAACACATTTCCATTACAACCGTGTAACAGTATAAGTTTCCACCCTGTGTCCTGAAACACATCAGAAAGTCTCATTATACTTCCTTAATAAAATATGTAAACAGATCCTTAGTGACGACAGGCTTCTTCCTTTCTTAGGCTTCCCAGCAGTGTAGTCTTCTTGGCCAGCATTTGAACTCTCTTTGGTGAAGAGAGAAGGGAGGGAAATAGGGCAAGGAGGCAGGGTACATCCTCCCACACCCTGCAGCCACATTCCTGTTTCTAATTAGATAGCCAATGAACTATAGAGGGAAAATTAGGAAAAGGAAGTATACAGCAATAGTTAATTACCGAGCTTTGACATTAAGAAAGTAATAGGAAACTTGGGCCTGAATTCAGATCTATCTAAGGGACGAGGAAAGTGATCTCTTTGAACCTCTCTCTTCATAGTACGCTAATAGGAGTACCTATCTCTCAAGGTAGCTGCAAAAATTCGGCATGATGGTTAGGCAAAGCAAGGCCTCTGACACACCTTTAAGTGTTCAGTGAGTGTAATGGAATAGTAGTATCATTAGCAGTAATACAAACTAGAGTAAACTAGTAACAGCCACAGTAAAAAACAAAAACAAAAACAAAAAAACCTCTCTACCATAAACAACCACATAACACTCAAAATTCAATTTTGCAAAATGTAGAGCAGTATCATTCTGAGGTGAAGTGTGGGGGACCAGGTGAACTGGGACAGTGAGCAGACTCTTTGCTGTCCAGCTGTGTTAATGAAATTCATCTGGCTTCCAGATGTCATTTGATACTTTTTAGTGGAAACTGTCTACTCTGCTGGGAAAAAAAATTCCCCCCTTCTCTCAGAGTAACTAAGCCCTTCTTTGGAAAATAACCTACTTAAGAAAGAAGTAAGATGTGATATGTTAGCCTATATGTTAGCCAATCACTACTTGTATTACTTTCATACCTGTTGTATGGTTTCTCTGTTATAACAGGAAAAAATCAAATATCATATATCTTTAAGCAATTTCACTTTCTTATAATTTACATTGTTTACATAAGATATGTAAATATTAAAATGTGTCTTTCTAGTTACACTTGGCTACCTAATATCCACTGACCTATTTACATCACTGTTATGTTTAGTTTCCTAGCTCTTGCTTTTGATTTAGAGAGCAAGCAGTGATAGTTTTGCATGTAGTGAGGATGGCTTAGCAAATATCACTGTTTCTTGCTCACAGTAGGGATCAGCTGCAATAGCTTAAAGGTATCTGCAATGTTCTAATATTTGCAGGATGCTTAGAGTTAAATGACGATCTCATCAGCCACCAGGGCAAGATTTGTCAAGTGTGATGCACTGTTTTCATCACTTGGATGCTTGCATAGATGAGAACAGAAGTAAATTGACAATTGACCCCTTACTGTAACACAGAACCCCTGTAGATATCAACACACATGAAGCCTAAATTTCACGGTCCATGTTTTAGGTGTGAGATAACTAGATCTCAGTCCTTCCAAATGGATCCATGAAAACTAAATACCCTTCCACAAATGAGATCAACTCCATAAATAAATAGATTTTTTGCTTGACTAATCACCACCTGTCTAGGCAATTCAAAAACATAGCAGCATATCTTTGTGTATAAAATGCCAAAAGTATGTGTAAGTACATACCAAAATGACTGTTTCCAAGTTCATTGACTCTCAGACGAGGTGGCCTATTTGGCACATTGTGTGCTGGCTTCTGCAAAACTCTGTGCCTTTAAAATCGTGTTACCTGCTACTAATGTGTTACTACCTCAATTCTGTTAGGCCTATCTCTATTCTCAGTAAGCTTTGGAATATTTAGTGGGTACCTGAGTACCATGGTTACAAAGCTGACACATAGTGTCTCTGTTTGCAGGAATGAATTGAAAAGGCCAAGGCTCCATCCACAAAGCAAGGAGTCCCACAAAGCTTGTAGAACCATTCTTCCTTGACTAAAGACACCCCCAACACACACACACACACACACACACACACACACACACACACACACACACACACCCTTTACTTCCTACATGATTTGGAATTTATGGCAGAAGTGAGGTTTTGACTGTTATGGTACTTAACTTTTCTCATTGGTGTGACAAAATAGTAACAGAAAGAATCTAAGTGTATTTTGGGGACAGATTGAAGGAGGGGTGACTAGAAGGGGGAAGTGAGAGGAATGCAAGGTAGATAAATAAATAAATAAATAATGATGATAATAATGATAATAATAATAAAACAAATAATTTTAAAATCAAGTCCTCAATAAGACACTATTTGTGTAAAAAAAAGAAAAAGGAAAAAAATAGTTTATCTCTGTTTGTAATTTAAGAAGAGATATAGTCCATTGTGGTGTGAAACCTATAGAGGCAAGAGCAGCTCCAGCTGTGGTAGCAGTAATGTGAGGCATCTATTCATATTTCAACTCCAGTTAGAAACTACACAGATGAATTCTGGTACTCAGTTGCCTTCTTCACTGTACCCCCCCTTTTTTTTAACTAGTCTTGGACTTAAGCCCATCAGTGACTGCTACACATATCTTAGGCAGGTCTTCCTTCCTTAGTTAGATTTCTTAGGACACTCCTTCGCAATCATGCTCAGAAATGTGTCTCCCAGGTGATTCAAAATCTATTCAAGTTGACAATAACCACAGTTGGTAAAGGAGAATTAGTGAAACATATGTCTTTAAATTATTCTCCAAAAGTCCCCTTATTTAAAAGTCAACTTGAAAGCCAACTTGTTTTCTGGTTACATGGACCCTGACAACAAAAATTAGGGAATAGGCAATGGTAGATAACACAATGAGTATGTGTACTTGTTATACAAGCATGAAGACCAAATTCAAATCTCCAAAACTATGTAAAATTCTGGGTTTGATTGTGCATGTGCCCTGTAACCACAATGTTGTCATGGAGTGGGTGAACACAGAAACATCACTGGGACTTTCTGGTTGCCAGCCTAGCTCCGGACTTACTAAGAAAACTGTCTCAAGGTACTAAGATGAAACAGAATACCCAATATTACCCTCTGGCCTCCTTGTGCATACACACACACACACACACACACACACACACACACACACACACACTGGGTGGGGAGTTATAAAATAATCAGTCTCTGAAGTAATTGTGACTGCTTTGGTTGACGATATTATGGCTAAAACATGGAAAAGTTAATACAAGAAATTAGATGGACCTAAGTGATGATTGCATTTTCAACTGTACTTATGAAAGAATAAGTTAACAGTAATTTTATTTGTAATAGTTGGAGTCAGCTGCAAACAATTTCATTGATGATTAAGTGTCAACTGGTATCAATATCACCATTAAAAACTGGACTCCTATATAATGCACTGGGAGAAAAAGGAAATAAACGAAACAAGGCCAAGGCAAAGACAGAATAAATCATATATAAAGACAGAATAAATCATATATTGAAATATATGATATATTTCAGCACTTTTCATTAATTGATTTGCTCTGGTAAACTATTTTGCATACTCCCAACTGACCATCTCTTGTCGCCAAAATCTCTTGTCGCCAAATGAAACTTCCAGCACTGGACCTGGGTTACATCTAATTGTTGGCATGGGAATCATCAAACGATCCAGTCTGGTGCCAAGGCAATAGGTTGCTCTTCACAAACTAACAGAAAGATCCTGATGCTGAAAACAACACCTACACAACTTATTGAACATGGAGAAGTTGAGCTGGTGCCTACATAGAGCCTTCATCCTTGTGTTTCAGTGCCTTTGGTAAGGAAGATATGATACCAAAAGAGAAAGGTAAACACCAAGCCAGCCATGAAACCTTGGATATACAATGGTGTCCTACCTGCAAGATATGCTATGGTAATGGTGGCACACAGCTTGTGGGAGCAACCAACCAGTAATTGATTTAACTCAAGGTCTACTCCATGAGAAGAAAACCATGCCCCACACTGCTTGGGTGACCAAAAACCAAACTAAAAAAGTAGTGATGAAATGATTCCTAATGTTATTATTCTATACTCATAGATCAATGCCTTGTTCAGCCATCATCGGAGAGGCTTCCTCTTACAGCAGATGGGAACAAATACAGAGACCCACAGCCCACACATTCTATATACACACATATATACACACACCCACACAAACAACCCCTCCCCCCCCCCACACACATGACAGGGGGAGGAAGAGGGAGTGAGGGAGACTTTGAAACACTAGGCCATAAATAGGTTATCACTGAACCCCCATGCAAAAGGCAGTGGAAAGAGTATAAAGCCAGCAGGGGATGTAGAACACCAGGAAAGGACATACTCTCTAAATCTAATATGAACTCACAGAGACAACATTCACAGGGCCTGCCTATATATACCAGGTCCTTAGTATATATATTCTGGCTTTATATATATATTCTGGCATTAAGTTTAGTGTCTTTGTGGGATTCCTGAGTGTGATGGCAAATGGATTTTTGATTCTTGTGCCTTTTCTTGGGACTTTTTCACTCTTCTGGTTCGTCTTGTCCAATTTTGATGTAACAGTTTTTGTTTTACCTCATTTTATTTTATTATTGTCTCACAGAAGCCTGTTCTTTCCTAATGACAGACAGAAAGGGAGTGGATGTAGATGAGAGGGGAGTTTAGGAGGAACTCAGGGGAGTACAGATTAGAGAAACCATAATCAGAATATATTATGTGAGAAAAAATTCTGTGTTCCATAAAAGGAGATAAACAAATGAGCGTGCTACCACGCCTAGGTTATGTGGCACTAGAGATCACACTCAGGTTCTCCTATGTGCTAGGTAAGTATTCTACCACCTGAATTATATTTCAATTTCTCTACAGAACATTTCAGAAAACCTACTACGCAAAACAGGAAAATCCAAACTAATGTGTAAAACATTAAAAATAGACAAATGAATGAAATATATTTTTTCTCCACAAACATGTTATTTCTTTGTGGTGAAAGTTTCAAATTCCACTATTTTTAGTATACTGTTATCTGTATTCATTCTACAGCATACCATACATTCTTGCTCCTATGGAGGTATACCTGAGTATCCACTGTCTAATCTTTCTTTGGCCTCTAATGCAAACACAATTCTACATACCAACTTCTATGGAAGCAAGTTTTTAAATTTAAATACATTTTAAATATGCATAAATATACATACACAGAAGTTTTATAGTACTACTATTTCTATCACTTGTTTGTTTCATTTAAAATACAGCATTTCAATTTTTTTAAGACCAAGTAGTATTTCATGATGTATAATTGCCATGCTCTCTTTAAACAGTCAGAGTTTATGAGCACATAGATTGCTTCTACTCCTTGGTTGCTACAAATACCACTGGGATGAACAATAGAGCGAGGATATGATTTGATATGACTCCTGACTTCATTTATTTTGGACATGAATCTTGTAATCTTGTTTTTTTAAAATAAAATAAACAAAAAATTACAAGTAAACCTCAAGTATTCTTTGTTCCAAAATCTAATTAATTCCTTCCATTCATAAGTATCATGTTCTCTAAAAAGGTTAATGAGTATGCTTTCATGACACTTTAAATTTTAATTCATTTATTTATATAAATATATTCACACCTATAAAGTATGTAGCATGATTTTATTTTAAACAATGAAGCAATGCTATACATCTACCTGGCATGCTGCAAAATAGATTTCTCATAAGAGAAGTGATAAATATCTAAATTTCAAGATGAATTAGCTGTTATAGAGTGTTTTTTTGTTTAAAGAACCATTTCATTTTTAATCTTTCTAATTGACAGTTATTTAGAAGGTCATTCTTTCCATATAACCAACAGTATTTCTTTCTACATCAATATTCTATGAGAACAAAGGTTTTTTATTATTTAATCAAAATATAGTTACATAATTTCCCTCTTCTCTTTCCTCATTCCAAACCTTCCTATCTTCCCACCCAGAGTCAGGAATGTTAAACAATTTATTGTTGAATATATATATATATATATATATATATATATATATATATATATATATTCTGCTAAGTACACTTAGTGCTGCTCATATGTACATGACTTTTAGGGTGGCCACCAATTAGGGGCTCTTTCCTGGGGAAAAATAATCTTCCTCTCTCAGAAGTCATTAATTGTCCATAGTTCTCCACCTAGAGGTGGATCTCCTTACAGTTTCCTCCATTAGTATTGGTATGTCAACTAATGTCATTAAAGAACAAAAGTTTTGTCTCTTGTCCAAAGGTGCACTCCTGCTACATAGAACAGTGCTAGGCATGTGGTGAGCATTCATTAAGTACATGTTGAATAAATGACATGATTATTGCCCATATTTTTGAATGTTTATACACATGCACTCACATACGTCATAAACACACACATATAGCTATATGTATAGCTATACCTATAGATATAGATATAGACATAGATATCACTAAGACTTGGAGTCTTATTTTAGGAATTTCGTGAGCATATATCTAATTGAATTTGAATTTTTCTGCATTTTAATATAAATTGTGTGTAGTGCTATTCAAGTGGAAACTTTGTTGTGGAAATTGAAACATTATTAATAATTTGCTCTTTTCCAAGGCAATATTGAAGTAGCTCTACATGGCCAAGGAGAAGATTCTTAGATGTAGGTATCAAATAGTTGCTATCCTAATTGTTAAGTACAATAATGACTGCTCACTTAATATTATACTTCTGAAACCTGAACAGCCTCTGAAGACCCCTAGGTTATCATATCAGCCAGGCAAACTCGTGGGACAGCTCACTCATTTTCTGTGGATGAGACATATTTTCAATGCCCACTTTCTCCTCAGATATATTATATTGTTATTTCAAATTTGTCTAACTGGAGATAAAACAAATTCACTCAAACATAGGAATACAAGTACATAAAAATATAGCAATCTACTCATGTATTTGGTCATGTATATATGGCACTGATAATCTTCTACAAGAAAACCTACCTATATTTATTAAATCCTCATGTATAATCAAAAGTGACCTGAAATGCGTTCTTTAATAATTTCTTTTTTAATAGATATTTTCTTCATTTACATTTCAAATTCTATCCTGAAAGCCTCCTATACCCTCTCCCCACCCTGCTCCCCAACCCACCCCTCCTGCTTCCTGGTCCTGGCATTCCCCTGTACTGGGGCATATAATCTTCACAAGACCAAGGGCCTCTCCTCCCATTGATGGCCTACTAGGCCAAACTTTGCTACATATTCAACTAGAGACATGAGCTCTGGGGGGTACTGGTTAGTTCATATTGTTGTTCCTCCTATAGGGTTGCAGACCCCTTTAGCTCCTTGGGTACTTTCTCTAGCTGCTTCGTTGGAGGCCCTGTGTTCCATCCAATAGATGACTATGAGCATCCACTTCTGTATTTGCCAGGCACTGCGGTAGCCTCTCAGGAGACAGTTATGTCAGGCTCCTGTCAGCAAAATCTTGCTGGCATATGCAATAGTGTCTGGGTTTGGTGATTGTTTATGGGATGGATCCCTGGGTGGGTCAGTCTCTGGATGGTCCATGTTTTCATCTTAGCTCCAAACACTATCTCTGTAACTCCTTCCATTGGTATTTTCTTCCCCATTCTAAGAAGGAACAAAGTATCCACACTTTGGTCTTCCTTCTTCTTGAATTTCATGTGTTTTGCAAATTGTATCTTGGGTATTATAAGCTTCTGGGCTAATATCCACTTATCAGTGAGTACATATCATGTATATTCTTTTGTGATTGGGTTACCGCAGCAATGGCTTGTGCTGTAAGATTGAGAATCAACAAGTGGGACCTCATAAAATTGCAAAGCTTCTGTAAGGCAAAGGACACTGTCTGTCAATAAGACAAAAAGGCCACCAACAGATTGGGAAAGGATCTTTACCAATCCTAAATCTGATAGGGGACTAATATCCAATATATATATAAAGAACTCCAGAAGTTGGACTCCAGAAAATCAAATAACCCTACTTAAAAATGGGGTACAGAGCTAAATAAAGAATTCTCAACTGAGGAATACCGAATAGCTGAGAAGCACCTGAAAAAAATTTTAACATCCTTAACCATCAGGGAAATGCAAATCAAAACAACCCTCAAATTCCACTTCACACAAGTCAGAATGGCTAAGTTAAAAAATTCAGGGAAATGCAAATCAAAACAACCCTCAAATTCCACTTCACACAAGTCAGAATGGCTAAGTTAAAAAATTCAGGTGACAGCAGATGATGGCAAGGATGTGGAGAAATAGGAACACTNCTCCATTTCTGGTGGGATTGCAAGCTTGTACAACCACTCTGGAAATCAGTTTGACAGTTCCTCAGAAAATTGGACATAGTACTACCGGAAGATCCAGCAATTCCTCTCCTGGGCATATACCCAGAANATGTTCNAACTTGTAATAAGGACACATGTTCCACTATGTTCATAGCAGCCTTATTTATAATATCCAGAAGCTGGAAAGAACCCAGATGTCCCTCAACAGAAGATGGATACAGAAAATATGGTACATTTAAACAATGGAGTACTACTCAGCTATTAAAAACAATTAATTTATGAAATTCTTAGGCAAATGGATGGATCTTTAATAATGTCAAGTACAACTAAGAATTTCTTCTTAGTTTCCAAATACCTCTTTTAAATTCATAACCGTTGGTGAGGTCTGCTTAGGTACTCAACAAAATTTCAGCATGGGGAACAACATAAACAAAATTACAGTGGCAAACATATATATTACATAGTTATGGGGAAATGTATAGACTTCTGAGCTGTAACACAGGTTTTTGTCATAAGGAACAAAGGAGGAAGTCAGCAAGTTGAATTCAAAGCCACCTGTAGAACTTTAAACAAAGCCTGTTAAAGAACAGTGGTTTCCCAACATTCAAAATTTAATAGGTTTAGGTGTTTCTCCAAGCAATATGTAATGACAAAGGTATATAGTTCAAATACACATAAAATAAGTTTGAGTGGAAGCAAATAATCCTGTTTCCTTGAAAGAAAGATACACATTTACAGTAGTAATGAAAAGTGAGTTTGGAGAATGAGAATTCTAGTATTCAAAGAATACTTTTGAAAAGATGGCTGTGGCATGTAGGGATCATTGGAGTAAAATTATATATGAATTAAAAAAAAATCCCTTTAGGACCATTTGTGACTTATGTATTGCTGGTGTTTGTGGTAACATAAGACATGGGTGGTAATAGTGTGACTTTAACATAAATGGATTAGAAAAGTAGTATTGCTACTGCCTCTTTATAGCGGGTGGAACATGATGATTTTTAGGTAAGAATGTTTACTTTTTCTTTGAAAATACACTGTAGCTTTAATTTTTCAAAACCTACTTTTAATGATGGTTCTTAAATGCTTTACTCTCCCATCTAGCCCACCACCCACCAGAGGTAGTAGAAAAGAAAAGATATGGAGAAAGTTTTCTTTGGAGCAAATCTACTTTTTGAAAAAAAAATTTTAATAATTCTTTGAAAATTTCATACAGTGTATTTTGGTCCTAATCACCTTCAACTCCTCCCTTCAACCCTTCCCAGATCAAAGAATTAAGTCTTTACATTAAAGGAAGGGTATATATAGATCCTATTATTGCAAGAGGATGCACAAAAAAGGCAAAAATAGAAAACCATGAGCAGTAGAATTCTAAGGGATAGTTTCTGAAGATAATGTAAGCTAGACAATGTCCTTACTTAGTTTCTGCCATCTCACACAAATTCAGAGCTGAAAAGGAGGGGCTGTAAGGAGAACCTGGAGAAACTGAGGTTAGGGAGTCTATAAGCAGATGAAAATTCAATATTCTTGGTAACAAAATTGAGAAATAATATATATATATATATATATATATATATATATATATATATATATATATGTATATATGTATATATAGTGAGGGACCATGTATCACTTTGAGAAACTGATCCAGAATTGTCTCTGGAAGGTCACTAGAAACTCATGTCAGGAGCAAACAAAGAAATCCATTCATTCAGAAAGTTTCAGCAATGACAGGAGAAACAGCTAAAATTATACAAGAAAAAAAGGCAAAAATGAAAAACTCCTAACACACACACACACACACACACACACACACACACACACAATGAGGAAGTTTTTCATAGAGCTATTCCTAGTAAAAGCGTTGGGGAAAACAGTATTATAATTCTCCTCCTTAGGCTAAGATGATTAAATATATCCAAAGACCTTGAAATGTAAGTTATTGACAAAGGGCAGCACATTTCTTGAAGGAAGTGTGGGAAAAAACAGAGGGCTGAGTCTCAAGTATGTGTTTACTTTTGAACACAGACAATTGAACTGTTTTTCTTCCTCAAAGACTATCATCACTGCTCGAAGACCAAAGTTTCTAACACTTAATGTGAAAAACTATGTTGGAGCTGGAAAAATGATGGCTCCGTGGGTAACACTTGCTTGGGCAAACAAAGACCTCAATTAGAATTCTGACAGACCAGGTAAAGCACATGTTTGTAATCCCAGTGTTTCTACAGCAATACAGTAATGGAGACAGACTCCTCAGAAGCTCACAAGCCTGCTGACAACAGAAGCAGCAGGGAACAACAGACAGCTTTTCTCAAACAACATAGAAGGTGAAGATAGACCCTGGACTGTTGTCCTCTCACCTCCGCATCAGTGTACCTATGCATGCACACACTCTCAGAAGACAGGCTGTATGCATAATTAGGAAAAAAGTCAGACCTCTCCAGCATTGTCCACAATAGCCTGATCAAGAATACTCAAATGGCTTGGGTCTAGGTCCTTTTTCAGCCCCATTTCTATAGAAACGAGAGCAGAACACATTTCTAGTTTTATGCTACAAGCTATTAACTACCCTGCTTAACATTTCTATGCTGGTCTTTGTTTCTTTTCAAACCTTACCTGCCTGAATTAGTGAATAATCACACACACACACACAGAGAGAGAGAGAGAGAGAGAGAGAGAGAGAGAGAGAGAGAGAGAGAGAGAGGAGAGAGAGAGAGAGAGAGAGAGAAGGAAAGAGTTCATTCTCTCTCTTTTGCTTGCATACACTCACATTTTATCTTAAGACAAATTCTCACTCTGTAATCGTGACTGAGCTGCAATTCACAAAAATCTTCCTGACTACGCATCCTAAATTTCAATATTTCAGACCTGAGCCAGAACATACTCTTGCTATATCCTGCTTGATTTTTCCTCACCATGCTTTTTTTTTATAAACAAGCCAAAATTAAGTGTTTAATGGGAGCTTGGTTAGAGGTAAGCCAATAATTTTATTATTTTATTATTATTACTATTTTACATTATTATAACATATTTAATTGAAATAGGGTTTCATCATTTTCCTCCCTCCACCCTAACAATTCCCTCTCAAACCCCTCTCACTCATAACCCCCACTCCAAAGTTAATAGACTTATTATTATTGTTGTTATTGTTGTCATTGTTACATTTGTGTCTGTATGTATTTGTAGAAAGAGAGAAATGTAAACACAATGAGCTGAGTCCATTTTTGTTGTTTGTATGACTATGAGTTCAATACTGACTAGTCTCCATTGAACAACAGTCCTCTCTGGAAGAGGCTAATTCTCTGACTCCCAGCAGCCACCAGGAAAATATAAAGGGACCATAGGTGTAGAGCAGCCTGGGGAAGAATAGCAAGAAACAGGTGATATGAAGGAGGAAACATAATAGTGGGAAGAGGGCTGGCTCCAAATGAGGAAAGGAAAGGAAGTCAATACAAGAAAAGAAGGGATGAGGGATAAATAGCACCAAGGTCGCTTGATAAAGCCTCAAGGAATCACATTATTTTATATTTACCAAAAATTCTACACAAGGTTCTCTCTCTCTCTCTCTCTCTCTCTCTCTCTCTCTCT
>NC_034613.1:13878386-13894852 GCF_900095145.1 Mus pahari | reverse complement strand
TCTCTCTCTCTCTCTCTCTCTCTCTCTCTCTCTCTCTCTCTCTCTCTTCCTTAAAAAAGTTAAGCCACTTGTGACAATGTTCCCCACAAGAACTACAAACTAAACTAACAAAAAATTTCCAGTACCAAATAGAAGAAACCTCATTTCGAATGATTGGTCAGGGTAATGCATGTGACTCTCAAAATAGTACAAATCATCAATGTAGCCTTTGTTGCCTCTGATGGGTTGAAAGTGGGTCCCCATTGCTGAAGACAACACATGTTTAGGACATAGGACTTAGATAATTCAAGGTTGATCTGGCTTAAAAGCCTCTTCTCCCTGACCAAACTTCCATGGCTTCAGAAAATAATTTGCAAGCTGCCAGGGGTGGGTTAAACAGCCCCACCCAGCTGCAACAGCTATGAATCAAGACAATTACTAGTATGGCAAGAAATGCATACAGATGCAAGAAGTGGCACTCACATGTCAGCAGAAAGCAACAGCTGTGCAAATTGAGCTTCAGGCCCACTTAAGAGGAAAATGATGCCTGGTAGTGGAAACCTATCCAGCTTCATGGGACAATTGAGGTCATAGACCTTAGAAAATAATCTATTACTGCCACTTTGCTAGGCCAGACTAAGTCTTGACTACATTCTAAATCTTATTCTTATGCCCACAGGTAGGTGTAGCTACCACTCCTCAAGGAGGAAAAAAACTTTTTCCAACAGAGAGAAATTATCTCAGGAAACCACAACTGGACACACTACATAGAACCCATCACAGAAAGCCCACCGCCAATAGCTAAATCTACAGTCAGTTCTTCATCTATGGCTCAGAGAATATTGGGGGAAAAGAAGCAGAAAGATTTTAAAAGCCAGGATACCAGAAAACTGTGAAACAGTCTTTCCTAGAAATGGCTGCATAATCAAAACCAGAACAATGGCAAGGTCAATGGACATGTAAGGGAGTAAATTAAATGGGCTCCTTTCGCTATACAAACTATTTCCATAAAAAATATTTTAAAGCCAGGGAGTGGTGGCACACACCTTTAATCCCAGCACTCGGGAGGCAGAGGCAGGCAGATTTCTAAGTTCGAGGTCAGCCTGGTCTACAAAGTGAGTTCCAGGACAGCTAGGGCTACACAAAGTGAGTTCCAGGATAGCTAGGGCTACACAGAGAAACCCTGACTCGAAAAAACAACATAAATAAATAAATAAATAAATAAATAAATAAATAAATAAATAAAGTTAAAGAACTTCATGCATGAATTCAACAAAGTTTTATCAAATCCACCTACATTCTGCCATCTCTATGTTTTCCCCTCTTTTCCCATTGCCTCTCTCAATGTCATTTGCACTTTAAAAAATTAATTCATCAAGTATGCTCAGTGCTCAGCAGATTCCACTCTTTTATGTAGCAGAACAGACTTAACACATAACAAGTTTTCTCACTGTAAGTCCATCCCTTTCTTATTATCTCAAGGAAGTAAAACAGGGTACAGACAAGTGAGGTACAGTGAAGTAAGTGGTGAGACAATAACTGATGGAAGAAACAAAACTTAGCAATGTACTGTGAAAAGTTAATATACAGAACATACTTTTTCATTTTTTACACTTCAACAAAGTATAATGATGACTTGATAACAGTAAAGCAGTGCAATCCAATTTGAAGGTAGACAAGGAGTTGAAATAGACATTTCTCAAAGAAGTTACACAAATAATCAACAAGTGGAATGGAAATGTAAGTAAAATTTTTGCTTAAGATTTTGGTTTTTTAATCAAAATCTTCCCTTTTAATTAATTAATTCATTTACTAATAAAATTTAATTAAAATATTGGTTTGTGGAGTTGGGAATCAAACCCGAGACTTTTTGTATGCAAAGCAAATTCTTTATCACTAATCTGTTATTTCTAAACCTCTAGCATAAGATATACCTTCACACTCATTAGGATGATTTTTATAAAAGCAAAAGAAAATGAAATGTCAGCAAGAACGTAGAAAAATTTGAAACCTTGTATACTGTTGTTGGGAACATAAATTAGTAATTTCAGCAGCAATTAAAAAAATCACAGAGGTTACTCACAAAACTAAGCACAGTATCTCCATATGCTCCTACCACCCTACTGTTGGCTATATATCCTACAAAACCTGACAACAGGATCTTGAGGAGACTGCAGCACTAGAGCCAAGAAGTAGAAAAGATTAAAATGTCCACCCATCCATGAATGAACTACAAAAGGTGTACATGCACAATCATACCAATAGGAGAATATTTGAAGGCTTATAAAGAGAAAAAAAATTGGAAAAGAGGTTGTTTTTTTTCCTGATACAGGATCTCTCTGTAGCTTAAGGTAGCCTTGAACAAACACATTATGTAGCCCAGGCTGGCCTACAACCTATAGCAAATCTCCAATATTCCAAGGGCTGAGATTACAAGAATGTACTCAACATACTCAGCCAACACATGCTACAATATGAACAAAACTCAAGGGCATTAGTATATGTCAAACAATCCAGTAACAAACTAAAAAGGGCTTCATAATTCTGCTTTGCTGTTTAAAGTAGCCAACTTCTATGAAACAGGAACCAGAATGTTGGTTCCCCAGAGCCCAGGAGACAGGGAGTGAGTGCTTTGGTTTTCCAGGAGGAAGTTCTAGATATCTGTTGCATAATAGCCTTTATATAATTAACAAAAGTGCACTGTACTCTTAAAAATGGTGAAGATGACGAATTTTATGTTATACTTTATTACTGTAATAAAAAGACGAAAGAGGGGGGCTGTTACTAAGGAAGCAACCTTGAACACTTTATAAAGTAGTTAAGGCAATCATGCCCAAACTTCATATGTTCAAATATAGTTGGTAGTAATTGAGCAGAGCAATTCTCACAGTTGTTTCTTGTACCAGTCTGGCCAAATGAGAACAGTATAGACTATTCTGTATAAGGACAGTAAGCATGTCTACTTTATATTCAGTTTTAAGTCTGCTTCAGTTCATATTGGTTGCAATGGCCTGTTTCAGTTTTACCTTTGTCTTTAAGAGATAGCATTTTTAGTGAAAATGAAGACTATAAATTATAATAAAACTCATTATTACTAGGAGCGTTAGGTGAGAACATTCTTATATTTACCCTTCTAAGGGCTCACTACTGACTTTACATGTACTTTTAAAGACATTTTAAAATATAGATTTAGATTTGAATGTTTAGCTTTTGGAAAACATTCCATTCAGCTTTCTTGACGTTGTTGCCTACCTTTGGATCCCTTTCCTCTAACTGGGCTGCCTTGTCCAGCTCACTAGAAGCACCAGTCCCACTGCAACTTGGTATGACAAGGTGGGTCAATAGCCATGGGAGGACTGCCCTTTTCTGAGGAGAAGGGGAGGAGGGGTAGATGCAGCAGTAGATGAGAGGGAGGGGCTAGGAGGAGAGAAGAAGCTGCAATAAAGATGTAAAAGAGTAATTAATTAATTAATTAATTAATAAAAAAGAAATACATATCCTTGGTACTATTTGAATGTCTTCTCTTTGTCTATCAAAAATTTTCTAAAACAAAGTTTTATGAAACATGATAAGAAATCATTTTCTTATGAAATCTCCTTTGGCAGAGTGACATTAGAAACTTGTAGAGAACAGACTCTGTGAAAATATACATAAGGCTACCTGAGAATTCATAGGCGTGCCATTCTCAAAAAGTATCCAGCCAACTATTGTTTTCTTCTCCCTTGTAGTAATGGTAATCACTTACATTAATTGTATCGAATAATTTATTGCTGAGTTATTTTAACACATCCCTTATATGACCTCTGAGCTAAAAGTGCATCTGAACATGATACCAACAGATAGTGGAATAATCAAGAAGTGATTATGCACTTCCATTTGCTAAAGAAGTTTCAGATACCCAGTCCTGCCTCCTGCACTACAAAATCGAATCTCTAAAGTTAATTTGAAGTGTAGTGTACACAGTCTGAGACTAGGTGCTTCTTTCCTTAGACTCTCAAAAACCTTCTGTGAAGGTTATATGCCCCAGTAAAGGAGAATGCCAGGGTCAGGAAGTGGGTGGGTTGGGGAGCAGGGGGGAGGGGGGGAAAGGATAGGGGATTTTTTTGGAGGGGAAATTAGGAAAGGGGATTAAAGGGGATTGAAATGCAAATAAAGGCCGGCAGTGGTGGCACAGGCCTTTAATCCCAGCACTTGGGAGGCAGAGGCCAGCCTGGTCTACAGAGTGAGTTCCAGGACAGCCAGGACTACACAGAGAAACCCTGTATCTAAAAACAACAACAACAACAACAACAACAACAAGAAATGTAAATAAAGAAAATATCTAATAAAAAAACAAAATGAAGTGTTAACTAGCAAAAAAATTCTAAGTTTTCATAACAGTTCAAATTCAGAAACAAAGAAAGATTGTTTGAAATGCAGTTTGTTATAAATTCACTGCAAGCAGTTCTGCTTAAATCCTCACTCTGCTCAAAACTGTGGCTACTTTGTAAAATATGATGTCCCTTGTTTACTGTATTTCCTGCCCTGGAAGACAATGTAGCCCAGTGAGAAACAAAGCCAAGGTGTGTGCTTAGGGATGCTTCTGTTCTTGAACCCTAAAATGCATGTGACTGCTGAGAGCTACACTCCTTCCCCTGTTCCGGGGCAAGTGATAATGGTATCTTTAAACAAATTTGCTTGAAATTCAGTCGAAAGGAATTCATATATGAGTTGTCCATATAACACACTATTAGAAAACATACTTGGTGAAGCAATAGGATAGAAATATTGTCTACTTTGTAACATATTCAAGATTGATGTTTTCATATATTGACTCAACTGTGTCTTGCTGAAGTTTGAAGCTTCTCTAGATAGGAGTTGGACTGGGATGAGCCTACTGGGGTGACTATTTAGGACTTTTCGGGGAAAAGCTGAAGGATTATCAGAGTATCTCACTTGGGATAACCAGGATAGAAAAGGAAGATGTAGAATAAATAAGAACCAGAGTCTTCGAGAGCTAAGACACTGAGTGAGAGCCATAAGATTGAGTTCAAGGATGTGAGAAGTTGGGAAAATGTCAAGTATCTAGAAATAGGAAAAACTAGAACAAAACAGGAGAAAGTCATGAGTGTTGAACACACTCTGTAAGAGGATGTAATACTTAGTCAGATTAGCTGATTTGAAGAAGCAGGATTTGGGTAAATGTCTTCATGTAAGTTTCCATTCAGAAATGGTAAAAGGATGTCACCAGGATGCTTATTTAGCCATATGGTTAGCATACTGATTATAAGATTTTTATTCATATCAGACTTGCTCCTTTAAGCAATAACTGATTTTATAAAGTTCTTAATATTCAGTGCAAACTGTATGAGAGGAAAATAGTCTATATTATCACATGTAATCTTTATTAAACTCTATAGAATAGGGAGTATTATTTACTGGTATTTATCACATTGATTGATTGGATGATTGACTGAGCTTGTAAGGGGGATGCACTTGTACAATTCAAGCATGGAGGTCAGAGGGCAACTTTATCAGAGTAGGTTCTCTCTCTTCATCATGTGGGTTTAGGAATCAAACTCAAGTTATTAGAATTGACAGAAAGTACCTTTACCCACTGAGCAATCTCATTAGCTCTACTAAAAAGTGTTCTGGACAGGAGCAAATGAAGGATTAGAGAAGTGTCAAATTCAAGTTGTTGCCTCAAGTCAACCGATAAATAAGAGCCAAATTTTTAGACCTGATTTGTCTGACTTCAAAGCCCATGATTTTAGCCATTATGTATAGAGTTTTTACTTTTGATTCACAAATTATAAGTATAGTCCAGGGTGAGCTGTTTTACAAATATGTATTATTAGCAGGATCTGAATGTGGGTGGCCCAGAGCAAATCCATCACCACCCAAGGGGAAAAACACAACAATTAAGGCCAAGTCTTGATGAAGGCCTTCTTGTTGGGCACATGCTCTTTTGGCTGCCAAATTTCACAATAGAATGCCAACATTAAATTGTCATTTAAAGATCTACTTAATTGGTAATTTGGAACAGTTACCACGCAATCTCTATTTAAAGCTCAGTAATAAAAAAACAAAACAAAAAAAAACCCAAAAAAACAAAAACCAGCATCAACAACAAAAGGTGGAGATTTATATGGCTTTCTGGAATGACATTTTTTGTTTAAACATTTCTCAGTGTCCTTTTATTCTGTATTTTTAATTTTTTAGTGTCCCTTTAAAACCTTTAGAAAGACATTTCTCTCTCTCTAGTTTTACCATTAATAATTGTCATGTTTCTCCAGAGAAGATTAGGATTTGATTATTCTTAGCATTACCTAGGGATACACACACACACACACACACACACACACACACACACATACACACTACCTTGGTGGAAAAAGTCTCTACATTCATTGAAAAGTTATAAAATAGAACTTTTCTTTTGTTTGATATTTTTTTAACAAAAAGGATTTCACTTTGGAATTCAGTGGGAACTAATTTATGTAGTCCAGGCTGACCTGGAATTCAGGGCAACTTTCCTGTCTCAGTCTCTCCAGAGAATAGTGTTATGGACATCAACTGCATCTCACAGCTAATATAGAATTTAAGGAACCTGCTTCATTGTGCTCAACCTTCTAATCTCCACTATTGTGTTGCAGGTAACAAATGTCTACATAAGCATAAAGTTTGCTGGCTCAATTCATTCTTGGTTCATTTTTCTATTCTCCAATAAGGTAACACCTATGAATCCAAGCATATTTTTCAAGTATGTCATAGCCTAGATGTGTTAACCTAAATCCTGGATTCGAGAAATGAAGTTTTGGCTTTCTTATCACTGACTACTTAGAGCTGTAAATGCGTTCTGAGTCAGCTCCTCAGAAACTCATTTGTGGATTGGTAAGCCTTTTTTCACCCCAAATAAGTGGGAAAGTGCTAAGACTTTCACTAATATCCCTTTTTTGCTACCATCTTTGAAATCCATTGGCATCATATTTAACTTTACCATCTTTGAATTCTAAATATATTTATAAAATTGCAATAGAGCTTAGTCTGGTCACACAACATACATGGTTGCATTTAAAATGTTCTTAAAATTCAATGTAAAGTGCATTTCATTTTTCTTTATATCTGAATAGTATTCCATAGTATACATGTACAATTTTTCATTATCTATTCATCAGTTGAAGGACATCAGAGTCATTTCCATTTCCCAGCTATTGCAAATAAAGCAACAATGGGTGTGGCTGAGCAAATATCTATGGAGTAAGATATCAAGTCCTTTGGGCATATACCAAGGAATAGTGTACATGAGTTCTAAAGTAGATTTGTTTCCAGATTTTTTTGGGGGGTTGTTATTGGTTTTTGTTTGTTTGTTGATGATTCTCCGTGCTAACGTCCATAAAAGTTATACCAATCTGCAATCCCACCAACAGTAAATGAGAGTTCCCTTCTCCTCACACCCCCTCTAGCGTGGTTGCTCAGATATTTTGTTGATTTTTGTCCTTCTGACTATGGTAAGATGAATTTTCAAAGTTGTTTTGATTTATAGTCCCCCGATTGTTAAGGACTGTGAACAATTTTGGAGATAGTTATTAGTCAGTTTTTTCTTCTTTTGATAACTTTCCGTTCCACCCATATATAAAAGTAGCATTATACAAACTAAGCTTGTTATATTTACATATATATATATATATGTGCATATAAGAAAAATTTATGAAAAAGAGGCTATGATCTTTTATTCTTTGATAGTCTTATAATTCATATAAGGAATTGTAATTGCCTTTACCCTCATTTCCTTCTCTCACCGACCTTTGTCTCTCTCTAAAAACTTTCATCTTCCTAATAAAAGTTCTTCCTTCTTAAATCTTATTTTCCCATTTGAGATTATAATGTAATAACATAATTTATCATTTCCTTTCCTTCATTCAAACAATCTCATATATTCCTTGTTTTCTTATTCAATTTCATAGCCAATAGAACAGCCAGAACCCAATGAAAAGTGAATTTAATACTAAAACTTCTCAAATGTCAACTGTTGTTACCCTTATTCAAGAATTATTTGGGCAACCATGGGTTTTAAGATTTCATTGGTGTAGCTTCCATTTCATAAAATCACTTAGGGCCCCACCAGATGAAGATGTACATCCAATTAACACTGCTGAGAGAGAAAGAGTGTGGGCGGGGGGGGGGACAGAGAGGAGGGTGGAAAGAGAGAGAGAATGTTAGTCTAGTCTTACCCAGAAATGAACCCCATGCAATTCTATATTGCATGGTCAGCCATATAAATGTATAAATATATACATATAGGAAACAGTTAATGGAATCAACATATTTTATTTATACCCTTTTTTCATTTTACATGTATATCTAACAACAATGGTTAAAGAATAAGAAACTGAATTTACAAGGGAAGAAATATGGAAGGGCAGAGGGGAGGAAGGAGAAGGGAAAATGATATAATTGCATTTTACCTAAAATTTAAAAAAATTAAAAAACGCTATTAGATATCTGAACATATCACAAACACATTTTTTCTTCCCACCAAGGTGGCACTAAAACCAAAGAAGGAAGCTCCTGTCACTGCCAAAGCCAAAGGGAAAGCCTTAAAGTGAAGTAGGCAGTGCTGAAAGTCATCCACAGCCACTGAAAAGAAGTAGCAGACCTGTAAGTCACCCACCTTCCCGTGGCCCAAGACTTTGCAGAGCAGGAGACAGCACACACCCTTGAAAGAGCACTGCCAACAGAGAGCTTGAGCACAATGCCATCATCAAATTCCCCCTGACCACTGATTCAGCCATGAAGAAGGTAGAGGAGGACAGCTCATTGTGAATGCCAAGGCCAGCAAGCACCAGATCAAACGGACTGTGAAGAAACTCGGTGACACTGATGTGGCCAAAGTCAATCCTCTGATGAGGCAGAAACAGGGTTGGTAAGGATGGTTCTTAAGAGTGAAACTCTATGGCAATATTTTTTTTTCTTTGCAGAGTTGAAAATTGAACCTAGGCCCTCACAAATAGTAATCTGAGAGTATTCTGAAAGGAAATGAATTTACTAATAGTGGGATAGAGTGATTTTTTTAAAAAAATAAATTTATCTCTGGTTGTGGATTTCATTGACATATTTCTGGTTAAAGCGACTATCATTACTCTCTTAAAATAAGAGAATACACACACACACACACACACACACACACACACACACACACACAGAGAGAGAGATAGATAGATAGATAGAGAGAGAGAGAGAGAGAGAGAGAGAGAGAGAGAGAGAGAGAGAGAGAGGCCTGATATTGAAGTAGCTCTCTTGGTACAGTTACATACAAACCATTCTCATTACACAAAATTATATATCTTCTAAACTTTTACTAGGTAGGTGTGTGTGTGTGTGTGTGTGTGTGTGTGTGTGTGTGTGTGTGTGTGCCACAGTATGCATGTGAAAATCAGAGAGACAGTTTGTAAGCATTTGTTCTCTCCTTCTAACATGTGGGTCCCAGGTATCAAACTCAGGCCTTTAAGTTCGGCGACAAGCATCTTTACACACTGAGATACTTTACCTGCCACAAATTATAAAATTATATTTTTAAATGAAAGAGCAGATCATATTTGCTCCTGGAAACTATTTTTGTTTTGGTTGAGTCAAGCTCTTACCAAGTTCTCCTGAAACTCACCATTCTCTGGTCTCTGTGTCCTTAGAGCTGGAATTTCAAATATGCATCCCTGTATCCATTCTGCTGTTTGAAACTCTTATGTTGATTCCGTCTTAGGAGAGAAAGATTTAGCTTCTTTCCCATAATTTAAAAGGGTCTATGTGACTCAATGTGTGCCCATCTCTCCAGCCTAATTTCACTGAATCTTTCTTCCTGGTCTCCACATTCCAAGCAATACCTACCTTGTTCTTTGCTTCTCAGATACGCGCTATCACTCATTCTGCTTCTTAAGCTTTGCACATGATGTCCCTGCTGCATGGAAAGATTCCTTCCTGTTCTTTTATCTACTTAACACTTAGCCTTCAGCTCTTAAGTTAAATGTCAGTTATTCAAAGATTTCAGATTAAATGAGGTTCTACTTTTACATTCTCTCGATGTACCAATACACCCTTTAGCTGTAGAGAACATAAGTGTATTTCATATGCTTCTTAGCCTCAATCTGTCTCTTCCATTAGACTGCAAATTCCCTACCAGCTGAAGATAGGCCAGCTTGTTTAGAAACATAGGTCTTAAATGAAGTACATAGCAGACAACTGCAACATATTTTTAAGTTAAATCAATGGGCTACTATTAGGACAAAGTAAGTAAAGTAAACGGATGCAGTAAATTGTTATTATACTATCAGTGTACCTTGAGACAGAGGCATCTGAATGATTTTCCTAGTTATTAAATTGTCAGAAATTACAATTAAAGTATATCTCAAAAAGGAATGGAGATAACGCTCACTTGGTGTAATCCTTGCCTAGGAAGCACAAACCCCTAGGTGTGCCTTGCAAGACACCTATGGTATAGTAATTTTTTTACATAGACGTCTAAGGTTTAGAGATTGTTAGACTTCAGCAGAGTTCCAATTTGAGTTCCCTAGTCACAAGCACAGAATGTGTTCCTGCATTGCTTTGTTGTAACGAGATTCCTGCCTTACCTCTTCTCCTTCATTACCCCAATCCATAAAACAAGGCTTATTTTTACTTTTTCTTCTCATTGCTTTGGGCAAACCTTCTCATCTGCTTGACTATATCAAAGTATTATTCTGAACCACTCAGAGACATGATCTCATCATGAATGGATTTTTAATTTTATGTTTTTGTCCTGGTCGGGCAGTAGATTACAAGTAATACCTGTGTCTCCTTCACAGTAAACACTTGAGAGAGTGAGAGAGAGAGAGAGAGACAGAGACAGAGACAGAGACACAGAGAGAGAGGGACAGAGAGAGACAGAGACACAGAGACAGACAGAGAGACAGAGACACAGAGACACAGAGAGAGAACAGTGTTTTGAGTGGAAAAAATTCTGTCTGGGATTCTCATTCCTGGTCTCATGCCCCAATTTCAGATTTTAACTGACTGAATTACTTCTAACTCTAAACAGCTCCAGTCTAATGATTGTCTTAGTACTGAAGCAGACACTTGAAACTCAAAAACAGGTAAAAACAAAAATCCTTGTTGTCTTACTCTGGGTACAGAAAGAAAGAAAGAAAATAAAGTGATTCCTTTGCCATGATGATCTACACATATATGATAGAGGGTATATAACTTCAAAATAATTATACTGAATACCTTATCTCATTTAAATCTATGTTCTGATGAAAAAAAATTGGTGGCTTTAGGTGACAATCATGTGCCAACTCTGTCCAGAACATAGAAATATCTTAATGCATTTTTGTTGACCTAAGAAATGGGTATTGTTAAATCTTCCTAATGTGTGTCTATCTCATTGTGACTGAACAAAAAACGTCATATGCTCTCCAATTCAAACCTGATAACAGACTTCTGTTTTTAAGGCCACAATGAAGCAGAGAAACAGCACATTCGTTTCCAGAAGCTGTCCATGTATCCCTTTTAGACAAAGGTTTATAAACAATGGTATATTAAGTAAAGTGGGTTCTAGCTTTAATTGCAAGACAAAACAAGATTAACATTCACAAAGACAAGTTTTCTTTTTTCTTTTTTTTTCAGGACAAGGTACTGTTTCCTTTTATTTCTTGTTTTTGGAGACATTGTCTCACTCTATTACCCTGGCCTTTTAGACAAGTCTGGCTTCCAATTCACAAAAATCTGCTTGCATCTGTCTCTTGATTGCTTAGATTAAAGAGGAACACCACCAAGCCCAGCCCTAAGATCTTCATTTCTTAGCAAAACACCCACAATCTAGTACATTATCAGTATTTATTGAGTGTTTGTGTGCAGTATCCACTTAAAAGGTGAGCACATGACTGTTACTGCAGTGCTTGAGGGGAGAGACAGATAGATCTCTGAGATGTGCTGGCCAAACCTTCTAGCTCCAGGACAAAGAAGAGCTACTGTCTCAAAAGAAAATGTACACACACACACACACACACACACACACACACACACACACACACACAAAACCAATGGTTGTTATGAGCTCACATTTACAAATCTGTTTTGTGTGTAAAGTGTATGCACTTCTGATATCTAGCTGTCTGCCCAACTCTTTAGTTCTTTTCTCCTGTTTATAAAAAATGCTGCTGAAGACTGGATTGAAATTACTGTTCACAGACCTGTGATCTTTTCTATCTCCCATATTATCTAAAATGCCTTGCTGTAGTGTGGGCTCAAATTCTTGAATGATCATGCCAGATGAGGTGTGCCACAATTAACATATATATTATATATATTAATATATAACATTAAAATGTATCAAAATTGTGTTAATATGTATTATATGTGTTATATGTAATACATTATGTTATATATTGTATTTTATGATATGTGTTATGCATTATATGTTGTATATTATATAGAATGTATATTATACATTATAGCTCCTGACTGTACTATAAACACCCTTAAAGGCATGGATAAGTGTAGCTCTCAGCATTTATCCAATAAGTTTCATTTTATATCATGCAGGGGCTAGTTTCGGAGAGCCACCTTGATCAAAATGCAGAGAACAAAAAACAGTTTTAAAAAATAGTAATTATATGGACTGAATAGGTTATATTTAGGAATGTTATATGTATGTGCATGTGTGAGAGTGCAATACCACTTCAAAAAGAGGCCATGAACTTGAAGGAGAGGGAGGGAGGGTATATGGCAGGATTTGAAGGGGGGAAATGGAAGGGAGAAATTAAAATCTTAAAAAATAAGATTATCCTAGATTATTCACGTAAACCTAAATTAATCACATACACCCCTAAAAACAAGAGGAGAATTAAAAAAGCAGCAGAACAGGCACCAAAAAGAAAAGTTGACACTAGAAAAGTTTAAATACAGAATCATATCACATATTAATGGGGTACTTCATGATGTTTTGGTACAGGAGAACAATGTGTAATGTTTAAAAAAAGGCTGCAGGCAGAGGATTCAAGGAGAACACAGCAAATAAAGAAGCAAAGACCAACAAAATCACATGACAGACTTAATTTTGACTCCTTGTTTCAGAGGTTTCAGTCCTTGGTTGCTTGTTCCTGTTGCTCTGGGCCCCTGGTAAAGCACAGCAACGTGGTGGGGGAGGATGCAAAAAAAAAAATATTGCTTGCCTCCAGTGTGTGTGAAGCCAGAGAACGAAAGGAGGAAAACTTCCCGATGACTTACTTCTTCCAAATAGGTTGGCCCCACCTCCTCAAGTTTCCACAGATTCCCAATAGTCATGCCAGATGGGGTACAAATCTTCGGGGCCACTCCAAATCCAAACTTTAACAGTCTTCATTCCTACAACCACGGTGAATTAAAGTTTGCCCATAGGAATGAAAGTAGAAGTAAATTTGTCCCGGAGTCACTTTATAAGAACTTGGCCAGCTAGCACTGTGATTTTAGCCTTGCAGAAACTGGAGCAGAAAAACCAGTCAAGCCAACCTACACTCCCAAGGCACAGAACTATGAGATAATAACTATGTTGTTTCAAGCTGCTAAATTGTGATTTGTTGTAGTGACATAGAAAAAAAAACCCAACAATAAGGAGTGTACTTGTTGACTCAGGAAATAAGGTTGGAGGAAGATAAATAAGGAAGATAAATAAAATAAGAAAGATAAATAAGGAAGACTCACAAATGCAGTATGCCATAGCTAGAAAGGCTGTCAACAAAATTTACATTCCACTCTTTCCATAAGGGCCACAAACTTCAAAAGGCTGTTTCCAATTTTAGTAAAAGACATTAATGACATATAAAAATTGTATAAAAATTTTAAAAATCTGTGTCATGAAATGAAATTTTATTGGAATATATACATATATGCATACATGCATACATACACACACACACACACACACACATATATATATATATATATATATATATATATATATAGAGAGAGAGAGAGAGAGAGAGAGAGAGAGAGAAAGAGAGAGAGAGAAACAATAAAAAGAGAAAGTAAACTTCAGAAAAACTTAAAAAGTAAAATGAATGACAAAAATCATTAAACTAACAACTCAGAGGTTTAAATTATCTGGTAAAATACTTCATATGTAGCTAAAATGAAAAGACAGAGGTAAAACAATAGAAAGTAATTTTTGGACAAAGAGCCTACCATGCTCTAAACATTTGTGCAAAACACTGTGTGTACAGTAAACCAATTCCCCTTCATAAACTTCAAATATGGAGAGCTAATCTCACAACTAAATCAATCAATCAATAGTAAGATCATTTTTTAAATTGTCTGTCAAATACAAATGAAGAATGAATATTAAAAATAGTAATAAACCTTAATCATATGATTTGTTAGTTAAATACTGAGAATTGTTGTTATGCAACAAAACCATAACTACCTTATAATTAATAAGGTTGTGATTGTTTCCCCAAATACAAAGCATACAAATTAACTTCTTAAACTTCAGTGTCATTAAAGGAAAAATGGAGACAAAAGCCATCCTCAGCCATATGAAGCCACATCATAAAATGGGGAAAAATGCCCAAAAAAGGAAATTGTATTATGGTAGTTACTAATTCTTTTTGAAGTGCCCAATTGCTCACAGAAAAAAAATGTGACATAGTATATTTATTAATTACGTAGAAACTAATAAACAATGAATTTTAAATGTTATTTATTTATTTATGTCCAAAATTTTACTCCCCCACCCTGTTATAGAGTCCCCATTCCCCTTCTCCTCTGAGAGTTACCCCTGGGCATCCTTCCCCCTGGATCATTGAATTTCTGCAAGATTAGGCACATCCTTTCCTACTGAGGTGAGACAAGGCAGCCAAGTTAGGGAACTACACCACAGTCAGGTAACAGCTTTTGGGATAGCCTCTGCTCCAGTTGTTCAGGACTCACATAAAAACCAAGTTGCATATCTCTTACATATGTATGGGAAGGCCTAGGACCAGCCTCTGTATGCTCTTTGGTTAGTGGTTCAGTCTCTGAGAGCCTCCAAGGGTACAATTTAGTTGACTTTATTGATCTTCCTATAGAGTTTCTATTCCCCTCAGGGTCTTTAATCTTTTCCCCAACACTTCCATAAGAGCCTCTGACTTCCCTTCAAAGTTTGCTGTGGGTGTTTGCATCCTTCTGATTCAGCTGCTAGTTAGAGACCCTTAGAAGGCAGCCATGGGAGACTCCTGTTTATAAGTGTAACAGAGTATCATTAATAGTGTCGGGAATTTGGTGCTTGTCCATGGAATGGGTCTCTAGTTGGACCAGTTATTGGTTAGTTATTCCCCCAGTCTACGCTCCATTCCCCTTGCCTGCATATCTTGTAAAGAGGATAAATTTGGGGTTGAACAGTTTGTGGGTGTTGATGTCCTTACCCCTCCGCTCAGGATTCTGCCTGGATTCATTTAACTAATACATCAAATGACAGAATATTCCATGGCTATATTCATAATCATTTGTAGTTGTAAAGACTCAGTCTATTTAATTTGAAGAATTAAAACATTTTGTTCCTAATAAAACTCAAAAAATCAACAAAAAAGGAAAACTATTATCACAGATTAAATCAGAAATAAATACTGTAAAGAAAAAAGAAAAAGTAACTACCCAAATGATTAATTCTGTGAAAATCCCCCCCCCCCCAAAAAAAAAATTACATAGCACTCTCTGGTAAAAAATATCAAATATAGACAATAAAAATACCAAATATACAAAATAACTAATAAATTGTAGATATAGCTATAGAGAAGCATTTAGATAAAATATAAGACTTTTAGAAAAAAGAAAATACAGTCAATACACAAGAAAAATTTAATTGAAGTAGGAATGAAAACACAGCAAACACAAGTAAATTTAAAGTTATATAAAAGTAAATCTCTAAAATAATCTGTATGTCTATGTAATCTCAATAAAAATGCAGCAGTGATTCTTTTAGAACTATATTAGCTGACTCTGAAAATCAAACAATTAAAAAGCATGTGATTATAAACAGGAAAATCCCCCAAGAAACTAAGCAAAAAGATTTGGGACAGCCTTAACAGGCATTGTAAAAATATGTACTTTCCTTTTTTTTGATATTTTCTTTATTTACATTTCAGATGCTATTCCGAAAGTTCCCCATGCCCTCCCCCCTCCCCTGCTCCTCTACCCACCCACTCCCACTACTTGGCCCTGGCCTTCACCTGTGCTTGGTCATATAGAGCTTGCAAGACCAAGGGGCCTCTCTTCCCAATGATGGCTGATTAGGCCATCTTCTGCTATGTATGCAGCTAGAGACACTAGCTCTGGGGGTGCTGGTTAGTTCATATTGTTCTTCCTCCTAAGGGTTGCTTCCCTTTCAGCTCCTTGGGTGCTTTCTCTAGCTCCTCCATTGGGGGCCCTGTGCTCCATCCAATAGCTGACTGTGAGCATCCACTTCTGTGTTTGCCAGGCACTGACATAGCCTCACAAGAGACAGCTATATCAGGTTCCCTTCA
>NC_034613.1:13873998-13876407 GCF_900095145.1 Mus pahari | reverse complement strand
TGCTCCCAGGCAGATACCCCTCCTCCAGAGGGAAAGGTGCTGGATGACTGGAACCAGAAATGGGATCCTTCCCAGAAGCTGTGTCACTTCTGCAGGCCGCCCTCTCCCTGGCAGTGCACAGGAGCAAAGATGGCTCTCCTACTGGTTCCGGCCTTGAGACTGCTCCCAGGCAGATACCCCTCCTCCAGCAGGAAAGGTGCTGGATGACTGGAGCCAGAAAGGAAACGGGATCCTTCCCAGAAGCTGTGTTGCTTCTCCTGCAGAGCACCAAGCAAAGATGGCTCTCTTGCTGGCTCAGGCCCTGAGACTCCTCCCGGGTGGACACCTCTCCTCGGGTGGGAAAGGTGCTGGGTGACTGGGTGATTGGTGTTATGTAATAACACCAATACACAGCTACATGCCCAAACATACACAATTTACCAAGATAGGCAGTGCAAGAAAAACCAGATGTCTACCAATATTCACCATCAGAGAAAAAGAATATAGAATGTAAATGTACAAACAACATTGAATTCAACAAAGGCATTGTGAAGGCAATTTGCATGGCATTAGCTTGAAACCACCTTGTATAGTTCTTCACGGGGAGGGGGTGGGAGTTGGGTCACTGTTTTTTATATTTATTTTTTATTTTTATTTTTTATTAATCGTTCCATTCATTTGCATCACTAATGGTATACCACTTCCTGGTTACCCTTCCCCCATCCAATGATATCCCACTTCCTGGTTACCCCTTAACCAACCCCTTATCCTACATCTGCTCCTTCCCTTTTGCCTGTATGAGACTGCTCCCCCACCCACCCACACTCTCCCACCCGACTGCTCCAGCATCCCCCTACTCTGGGGCATCAAACCTCCCCAGGACCAAGGGCCTCCCTTCCCATTGCTGTTGGATAAGGCCATCCTCTGCTACATATATATATATCTGGAGCCATGGATCCCTTCAGGTACACTCCTTGGTTGGCAGTCTAGAGTTTGGGAAAACTGGGTAGTCAGGTGAGCCTATGTTGTTCTTCCAACGGGGTTGCAATCCCACTCTGCTCCTCTAGTCCTTCTGCCAGCACTGCCACCAGGTTCCCTGAGTTCAGTCTGATGGCTGGCTCCAAGCATCCACATGTACAATTGTCATTTGCTGGCCTGACCTCTCCAGGAACTGCCACACTTCGTTCCTGTCTGTACCTCTTAACCACAGCAATAGCATTGGGTTTAGTGTTTGCAGACATGATGGATCCCCAGGTAGGTTCTTTCCCAGCTGTCCCTTCCTTCAGTCTCGGTTCCTTTTGTTGTTGTTGTTGTTGTTGTTGTTGTTGTTGTTGTTCCTGCTCTTTCCTTTGGACAGGATCATTTCTGGGTTAAAGATGGATGGATGGCACCATCCCCCCGACCAGGGACTGTGTTCTATCTACTGGAGATGGTCTCCAGAGGTTCTGTCTCCCCCTTCTCTGTGCATTATGGCTAAAGTCAGTCTCATTAGGTCCTGGGGGCCTCATGTTTCTCTGGTGTCTGGGACCCTCCAGTGGCTATCCCCAGTTCCTCATCCTCCCTGCTAGTTATTTTTATTCTGTTTCCTGACCCTCTGTATCACTCTCATATCTCCTCCAGTTTCTGATACTACCACTCTTATTTTCTCCTCCTCCTTCATCCCATCCTTGTCCCCCTCTCCTTCCACCTCTCACAGTCATCCTGTTCTCTGCTCAATGCAAGACTGAAGCATCCACTCCCTGGTCTTCCTTCGACTCTCCATATGGTCTATAGGTTGTATCACAGGCATTGTGAGCCTTTGGGCTAGTATCCACTTAGTGAGTAGATACCATGCATGTTCTTTTGCATCTGCATTACCTAACTTAGGATGATATTTTCTAGTTCCATCCATTTGCCTACCAATTTCATGAAATCATTGTTTTTAATAGCTATAATTGTGTAAATGTACCACATTTTCTGTATCCATTCCTCTGTGAGGGACATCTGGTTCTTTCCAGTTTCTGAGTATTATAATTAAGGCTGATATGAACATAGTGGAGCATGTGTACTTATTACATGTTGGAGCACCTTCTGGGTATATGCCCAGGAGTGGTATTGCTGGGTCCTCAGGTAGTACTATGTCCAATTTTCTGACGAACTGCCAGAATGATTTCCAGTGGGGTTGTGCCAGCTTGCAATGCCACCAATAATGGAGAAGTGTTTCATACATTAATTATACAATTAAATTGTCTCTACCCTGTCCTTCTTCTACTCCAAGTCTTTCTGTGTTCCCTGCCATTCCTTCTCAAATTCATGACCTTACTGTTTTTTGTTGTTGTTGTTTTTATCTTTTTTCTTTTTGTTTGTTTTTTGAAACAGGGTTTCTCTGTGTAGCTCTGGCTGTCCTAGAACTCACTCTGTAGACTAGGCTGGCCTCGAACTCAGAAATCC
>NC_034613.1:13858889-13873437 GCF_900095145.1 Mus pahari | reverse complement strand
TGTGTGTGTGTGTGTGTGTGTGTGTGTGTGTGTGTATGGTGTGTGTGTGCATGAGTGTGTGTTCGAGGGCACACACACATGTGTTTATGTGTACATGTGTATCCTGCTGAGTTCGTTTTTGTTGATCATATGTCTATGTGTTTAAGGCTGACTGTTTGGTATTAAATGCCCAATTGGGGAACTCATTCATCTTTGAGATAGACTGTCCCTTCCTCTCTCTCAAAAGCCATTAATTTTCTTTCTTTCTTTCTTTCTTTCTTTCTTTCTTTCTTTCTTTCTTTCTTTCTTTCTTTCTTTCTTTCTTTCTTTTTTGTGTGGATTTGTGGGGTTTTTTTTAAAGCAATCTATGTTTTACTGTTTTATGTGTATTGACAGTTTTCCTGAAAACCATCGATGTGTGGCACCATGAGTGTCGTGCCCTCAGGAGTCAGAGGAGGGGTCAGATCTCCCAGGACTGGAGTGATGGGGCTGTAGCTACCATGTGGGGTCTAACAATCCAGCCCAGGGCCTCTGGGGAAGCAGCCAATGTTCTTAACCATTGAGTCATCTCTCCAGCACCTCCGATTCATTAGTGAAGGGCCTCTCATCCTAAAGCCCTTTGATTCCTCCAAGTGGACTGGGCCCTCCCACATCCATCATAAAGTCAAGAAAATGCCAAATAACTTGCCTACCGGAAGCATTTTCCCAAATGAGGTTCTCCCTCCCTGGTTGACTCTAGCTAGCCAAATGAACCAGCACATCCGGGTGCTGTCACTAAGATGCTCAGCCCAGAGGCCAGTGCTGGGTGGTGGCACTAAGGCACACGGGTCCCTGAGAGTCTGTCAGAGGAACCCAGCTCTTTTTCTCTGGCAGGCGTTTTACAAGCTGAAGAAAGCCTGCCATGTGGAGCCGGATCTGGAACACCAGGGCCAGCTGCTCACGCCTGAGGAGGTCGTGGACAGGATCTTCCTCCAGGCAGGAAAACGATGTGTTCCTAAAATCATGGAGGTACATGGGCCAGGCTGGAAAATGCCTTATCTAATACTAGCACACAGTAGGTGCTCAATAAACTTTGGCTCTTCACTCCAGGGTCAGGACAGTGTGCGAGTGCCGGAGGCTGTGGCAGCAGATGCCAGGTTCCATCAGAGGCCAGGGCTCTCTCAGAGCTTCCACATCTGCAAGGTCATGGCCTCCTCGTGTTCACCGTTCTGGAGTCTGCGCATGATGTGGGTCAAGTCCAGGCTTCGGGTCAGTGTGTCCAGGAGCATCTGGTCCTTCTGCACACCTTCCATGAACTCCTCCAGAGACAGTTCCCCATCCCCATTGATGTCGATCTTGGCAAACACGGTGTCTGTGAATTCCTCGGCACTCATGGATGAGTCACTCCAGGGATTAATGGTTCGGATGGCCCAGATGATGGTGAGCAGCTCGTCCCTGTCTATATGCACCCGTTGCCGTCGACGTCGTAGAGCTTGAAATACCAGTGCAACTTCTGTTCCACTTTGCCCTTGAGGACCAGGCTGAGGGCGGCAACGTACTCCATGAAGTCAATGTAGCCATCAGTCTGCAGTCCAATTCCCAACAATGTTTCAGTAGTAGCTGTGAATGAAAGTCCAAGGATCTAGCAGTTGCTCAGTCCCACACGGCAAGCAGGTGAAAGAGCGAGAGAGTGCCATTAATTTTCTATAGCTCTCCATCTAGGGATTGGACCCTGTGAAATTTCCCCTCTTCACATTGGCATGTCAACTGGTGTACTAGTCTTGTTTAGGTGACTGTATTTTGAAATTTCATGGGTGCAGCTTCACTATCATACATAGAAAATACTATTTTGTATCAGGCTTCCTGGGTTGCCAGCTCTTTCTGTCCCATCTTCTGCAACGTTCCCTCCTAGATGTATCAATTGGTGTTGGGCACTCCTTGGTCAGTTGTTCCCTGAATTTTGGATAGTTGTTGGTTTCTGTATTGAGCTCTGTCTACTACTGCAAAAACAAAAAGCATGCCTTAATAAAGTCATGGAGCCAAACTTACCTGTGGGTATAAGAATAAGTAGTTAAGAATTCTACTACTTTAGGAATGTGACAGGACTAGATTATCATCTAATATCCATGATCTCGCTACATATATAGGTAGTTGGCTAACTTCACAGTACCAGCATTATTTCTCTCCTATTGAGCAGGCCTTACATCCAGTTAGATTGCTGTTGTTTATCCCGAGATTGTCTTCTTGTTGTTTATTTCAATGTTAGCTATTCTTACTGGGAATATGATATTGTAGTTTTGTAATTCTTAATTTGGTTTTGGTTGGCTAGTTTTGGCTTGGGATTTTTGAGACATGTTCTCTCTATGTAGCTTAGACTACCACATGATGCATTATGTAGCCCAGGCTGAACTTGAACTACTAATCATTCTCCTATCCCAGCCTTACCTGGAATAGGTGGTATGTGTGTGAGCCAAAGATTAGTGATGTTGAAGGCTTTTTTTCATATACTTATTTGTTATTTAGTGTGTATTTCTTGAGGGTTTTTTTTTTTTTTTGGAGTATAGAGTTGTTTGGGTTCTTTACATATTCTAAAATCCACCCCTTATTAGTTGTATAATATGCAAATATGTTTTCCCATTCTTTGGTGTCTCTGTTTTTTCCCTGGATTCTCTGTTGTGTTTTGCATGCTCATCTATTTCAGCGTTTGTTTGCTTGGTTGGTTTTGTTTTGTTTGTTTGTTTGTTTTTATTCTTTTGGGTATTTTTGAGACAGGATTTCTCTGTGTAGCCATGGCTGTCCTGGAACTCACTCTGTAGACAAGGCTGGCCTTGAACTCAGAAATCTGCTTGCCTCTGCCTCCCAAGTTCTGGGATTAAAGGCATTTGCCACCAATGCCCAGTTATTTCAGCTTTTCATTCCTGTGTTATCTGTGTAAGGTTGTTATTCAAACACCTCTTTGCCATTCAAATGCCTATTTTTTTGCTCAGGGGTTCTTAGTCTTATGTTTAAGTTTTATCCTAGTTCAAATTAAAAATTTTGAACAGTTTTTCATATTTTTATTAACAATTTTTTTTTTGGTTTTTCAAGACAGGGTTTCTCTGTGTAGCCCTGGCTGTCCTGGAACTCACTCTGTAGACCAGGCTGGCCTCGAACTCAGCAATCCACCTGCCTCTGCCTCCAAAGTGCTGGGATTAAAGGCATGTACCACCACCGCCCGGCTATTAACAATTTTTAAATATGAAATTTCATGTATATATGCAAAAATATGTTCATATCTGACTCCCTCTTGCCCCTCCAGAATTCTCCCTAGAATGCATTGCTTCCATCTCCATGTATTATTTTTTATATAACTGATGAGAAAAGTCTATTTTCTTTTCTCTACCTAGAGCATCCATTTTTTCCCAACTAGCCTTTCCCCACTTTACACTTTTAGCCTCTTTGAGCAAAGTAAATTGATTGTAGATGTATGGTTTTATTTCTAGGCTATCCATGGTTTTAGTGGGTAATATGTTATTTTGATTGCCACTCCTTTGCATTGTACTGTGAATTCCAATAATGGGATGTCTCCTGCTTTGCTGTTTCCTCAGGTTTGCTTTGGCTCTTCATTTACGTCTCTGTGTGAAGTTCCATAAAATGTGAAGGTTCTTTTGTTTAATCCTGTGACAATGGCACTGGTATTTGGATCCAGACTCCTCTGAGTCTGCAGGTCATTTTGAGTTACTATTTTGAGTTACTATTGTGTTTTCCAATGGCTGGCCATAGGATAGCTTTCTGGTTTCCTGTGTTTGCGGAAAAAAAAAAAAAGATGAATTAATATTATCTCTAAAGTTACTTTAATGTTATAAAATTATTACACACATTAACTTCTTTCTTTATCAAATGTTTCTCTGAGATATATCCTATTATTATTTCAATTGTGAAGATAAAGAAACTGGGGCATGGAAAGATTAAATAATTTCTCCAACTTTAGTACACTATTAAGATATTGTGTGTTCTTTCAGAAATTTTTAAATATATTTTATTTGTTATTGCTAAGGAGAAGTGAACTCAAAAATGCCATGGCATATAGAAGATAGATGATAACTTTGTAGATTCTTTTCACTCCTGCTGTTTCCATGGATTCTGAGGGTCAAACTCAGGTCATCAGATTTGTACACCCAGTGTCTTTCCCATTGAGAAATACTGTCAGTTTTTTTTAACATGTTAAAAGGAAAGACAAGTTAAGACAAGTATAAACAAGTAACTTAATTTAGTGTATTTTCAAATACATATATACAATGTACCTTGATTGTAAATATTCCCTAACACATCTCCCCCAGCTTCATATACTCTTATATAATTATTTGTTTTAATTCACTGTGTTCAATTTGTGCAGCATCTGTGCACATGAGTATGGAGTTATCCACTATGCATGGGGAATGTACCAGGAACTACCCTGAGAGAAAATTAACTCTCCCTTCCACAGCAACTATCAACTGCCAACAACTCCTCAGCTAGAGGTAGGACCTTCATACCCTCTCCCAGTTGCAGGATGGAATTTTTAATGTCCTTGATCGTCTGTATGTCTTGTATAAGGAGCCATGATTATAAGGTGCTAGTTTATGTGTAAGAGCTAAGCCAGGTCAATAAGAGGGTTTCACAGCATTCCTCCCTCACCCTCTGGCTCTTACATTCTTTCTTCCAACATTTGACAATGTTTCCTGAACCTTGGAGGGTGGAGGTTGTGCAGAATCTTTGATTTACAACCTCCATTAATGCATATTTAACCTGGGAAATTGAGGTCTTGACACAGAAAAGTTTTGCTTTTTTTTTTAAAGTCATGTATATTACATCCTGACTGCAGTTCCCCCCCCACACACACAGAGACTCTCTCCTCCACCTCCCCTTTCCCCTGATTCCAAACTTCCTTCACCTCCACTCAGAAAAGAACAGATCTTCTAGGGACATCAACCAAATACAGAATAACAAGTTATAATAAGACTAGGCTCGGCCATTAAGGGCTAGGCTCACAGCCACAGAAAAGTTTTAACTAGAGGAACTCAATTTCTCACCTTCTCCTTACCAGATGAAATTATAGTTAGCTTCTATGGAACCAAGAAAATGGAAGCTACAGTCAAATACAAAAAGAAAAAAATAAACTTTAGTTCATGGAATTTAAACTTTCATAAGTCTACATCATAGCAATTTAAAGATTTTTTAAATTTATATAAAATTTATTATCATAAGTGACCCATAAATAAAAAATCCTGCATGAAAATTGATCACACTAATGTGAAGCTTCATAGCTTTGAAATGGGTATTCTAATTGTAAAGAAGTTTGCTGAGATATATGGACTTTAAAGTTTTTAAGGGATACTTTTCACTAAGTATAATGTGTATTAAGTGTTGACATTGTTTTGATTTTTTTTCTTGAGACAGAGTTTCATTTAGCTCAAGTTGGTCTTGATTATGGCCTTGAACTCCTGATCTTTCTGCTTCTGCCTCCCCTCTTCTGAGATTATATGCACTATCACAACCAGAAAATACTGACATTTGAACATAAGAAGCAAACTCTTCCTTGTAATGAGAGAGTAAAATATAATATGCAAGTAAAATATAGCTGGCCATTTAAAAACATTTAAAATGCTAAAATAATTATGAAGCTTTCAATATGAAATAATTATGAGAGGAAAAAAAAGATCATCATAGAATTACCCTGTATGAACTTAGTAGGTTCTTGACATTCCAGTCTGTCCTGACTAGTGTCAACTTAACACAAGTTGGAGTCTTCTGAAAGGTGTGATCATTTGTATATGCCTGGCCCAGGGAGTGGTACCATTTGGTGGTGTGGCTTGTTGGAGGAGCTGTTGCCTTGTTGGGGGTAGGAATGTCACTGTAGGTGTGGGCTTTAAGACCCTCCACTTAGCTGCCTGGAAGCCAGTCTTCNCCTAGCAGCCTTCAGATGAAGATGTAGGACTCTCAGCTCCTCTTGCACCATGCCTNCATGGATGCTGCCATGTTCCTGCCTTGATGATAATGAACTGAACCTCTGAACCTGTAAGCCAGCCTCAATTAAATGTCCTTTATAAGAGTTGCCTTGGTCATGGTGTCTCTTCACAGCAATTAAACCCTAAGTAATACAGGAGGGAACCACAATTCAGAAAATGCTTTTATGAGATCCACCTGTAAGGCATTTTATTAATTAGTTGTTGATGAGAGAGGGCCCAGCCCACTGTGAGTGGTGCTATTCCTGGACTGGAGGTCCAGGCAAGGTTCTATAAGAAAACAGGCTAAACAAGCTATAATGAGCAAGCCAGTAAGCATCACCCCATTCGTGGCCTCTACATCAGCTCCTACCTCCAGATTTCTGCTGTTTGAGTTCCTGTGCTGACTTCCTTGATGATGAACAGTAATATGGAAGTATAAACCAAATAAACCATTTCCTTCCCAAGTTGCTTTTTGGTTAAGGTGCTTCATTGCAGTAATATTAACCCCAACTAGGACATAAGTCATTCCCTCTTCTAATCCTATTTTCTTTCAATCACTTCAGTCCTAGGAACAAAAGCATTTTTAAATAAAGCACAATAATTCCATAATTCTAATTAAGACCTTAATTTGCATACCATACTCTCAAATTTATTCTCTTGGCATGTGAATTTTTATGATTTAAATTCTCTAGTCACCCTTGGCTAAAAACCCAATCTTCTTTTTTAAAATCTTTTTTAATGGATATTTTATTTATTTACATTTCAAATTTTATCCCCTTTCCTGGTTTCCCCTCTGGAAACTCCCTATCCCATCCCCCTTACCCTGATTCTATGAGGGTGCTCTCCCTTCCACCACCCAATCTCTCCTCCCCACCCTGGAAATCCCCTATACTGGGGCATCAAACCTTCATCAGACCAACAGCCTTTCCTCCCATTGATACCAGACAAGGCCATCCTCTGCGACATATGCAGCAGGAGCCATGGGTCCCTCCATGTGTACACTTTGGTTGGTGGTTTAGTCCCTGGGAGCTCTGGTAGTCTGATTGGTTTATATTGTTGTTCTTCCTATGGGATTGCAAAACCCTTGAATCTTCTATTGAACTTCTCTTGGTTCCTTGAAAGTTACATATAGAACATCATTAAAACCCTGCTTTTTGCTTTTCCCTGGACCCTTTTCCCACTGTTGACCTTGATCACTGGGATGCCCAAATAGAATTTTTCTGCATCTTTGATCACAATTAGTAGGGTTCAAAAGAGGCTAAGTCCAAAATAGTAATATGGATACTTGGTGGGGGTCTTCTATGTCTTCTATTCACTTAAGGCAAAAGCTTCACAAACCAGAGCATGTTTAAGTTTCCAGAAGTAAAGAAATCTAGTTATCCTATTATTTGCTAAACTTGTCTGGCTGCAGAACTCATTTCCCCCCTTGAAACACCAGTTAGTATCTCATAAAATAATTATTCCAAGAAACACAGTCAGAACGGATGCTATGAAACATTACTATTATCCCCCGTAAGGATTGCAAGGCTCATTTACACATCTTATGAGAATACTTCTAGTTGATGATCTTCAGCTGCAATCCCCTAAAAAATGTTGTTAGCTGGAAAAGCTTTACCTCTCTCAAGTCTGTCATAACCATTTGTAAGTGACAGTCAACATTGAGAATGGCTAAAGACTGAAATATAAAGCCCTGACCACCCACCACCATGTAGTGCACCTCCAAATGGATATCACACTTTTAGTACTCATTGTAAGGTTATCCTTGGCCTTCCTTGGGGCTTTTCTATGCGTCAGTTGCTCTCTTTACCCATTCCTCTTTTCTTCCCCTTGGTTTATTTTTTTTTCTTTCCTTTCCTTCCAACAGTTGCTAATACTTATAGGGCTGCCAAATAAATGTCCTGAATGCTTATCTCTATTTCGAAGTTTACTTTTGGAAGAACCCACCCTACAACGCATTAAAGCATTTAAATGAAATGAAGACTATCAATACAAGGAAACAATAATCATACGCCAAATTATGTGTGGGAAAAAAAATGTGCCAGATTTTAGAAGAAGCTTAATAGGAAACATGAGTGAACAATGAACCTTTACTTTTTTCGTTTTGATAAGCATAGAGTTGGAGTGCCAGCTGTGGCGTATTTTACTATGTGAGAATCTGAACTACAGCTGGCTTGAAGGAGCAAAGATTAAATAAAAACTAGGAAACAACTCTGAAAACTCAGTAGTCTCCATCATCAGTATCTGGGTTATTGACCACTTAACTCCTCTTCCCTCTCCTAATCCCACTCTTTCAATCAACTCAGTCCTAGAAACAAAAACATTTTGTAAATGAAAACATGATTATTCCGGAACCCTCATTAAACCCTTCAATTTGTATACTATGCTGTCAAATTTCTTCACTTGACATGGAAGTTGTTACATAATTTAAATTCTCCAGTCACCTTTGGCTTAAAACCCAGTGTCCCATTGAACTTATTCTGGTTCCTTGAAAGGGATATATTATAAAATGCCACTTAAGACTATGCAGTTTGCTTTCCTCTGGACCCATTCCACCCTGTTCACACTCACTCATCGTTAATGCCCAAATATAAGTACCATTTCCTTAGGAAGCTTTCCATACCTATCCTCATTAAGTTAGGGATTAGTTCCACTAGCATATGTTTCCTTATCACTCTGTCCTGCTCTAAGAGACTACATAGCATAATCCAATTGAGTCTAGCATTATGCTCTTCTTTCAAGAGAATGTAAAACCAACAATGGCAGGATCTCTATATGACTCACGCTATGTAACTAGGACTATCACATAATAAGTAGTCAATAAATGAAAGTTAAGTATATAATGAAACCAGTACTAAAGCAATAATGCAGGAGATTCAATGAAGGTGAAACCAAGAGCAAACCCTTATGCATTCTTAAAACTGAAAATTTTTATATAACATATTCTAATTGTGTTTTTCCTTCCCACAACTCTTCCCCACCTCCCCACCCATCCAATTAAACATCCTTTCTTTCTCTCTTAAAAAAACAGACAAAAGAAAAATGCATACCCATTTTAGGAATTATGTTTTTTATGACTATCAAAACAAATTGTTTTATTCTCTACTCACTGGAAGTTTATGATTATAATCTATAATTCCATTAAAATACTGACTCTCTCTCTCTCTCTCTCTCTCTCTCTCTCTCTCTCTCTCTCCCTCTCCCTCTCTCTCCCTCTCCTTAAAATTATAACCTATGTTTAGTAAAGAGATTTATAAATGATTGAAAGGTGTAGAGAAGTGACTGTCTAGGACCTCTGTATCACTCCGCCCCCCCCCCCCCCCCCGAGGTTCAGGTAATACGGCAGAGGAGCTGGTGAAGAGTTTATAAAAGCCAGAAACTACAAAGGTTGCTTCAAAACACTGTCTTCGGAACATGACAGGGTCATTGCACTCAGGTACTCACAGTAGCTATTTACCTGCACAAGACCTGCCCAATATCAAGTCAGTAAATGTTCCAATGTGGATGCAGAGGTGCTCTTGAGACCCCACCACCGACTAAGGAGCTTGTGGCAAATGATAGCTGCTGAGAAAGAGAGTCTTTTGTTTATTCCAAGATTGTAGCCTCTGATAGGTTGGCTATTCTCTAGTGGATGGTTCTACCCCACACAAGCATACACAAATATAACTAATTAGATTCAATGAGTTATAAAAAAAGGACAGGAATAAGGAAGGGGATCTAGTAGTCGATATGGAGGGAGCTACATGGAAAAAATTGGATGCGGTTACCAAAATATATTTTGTACATCTATGGAATTCCCAAAGAATAAATAAAATATTATTTCAAAGGGAAATTTATTAAGCACCATGAGCATAATAATTATATTTTTTTTGCCTTCAGTGGCCCTACAATTTTATTGAGGTTTAAAAACAGAGATTTAAAAACAGAGTTTTAGTTTAAATTAGATTAACAGTTCTAAAGGTGTTAAAATCCATTGTCATGGATGCCAAAAACCTTAACACTAACAAAATATCAGTGTTTGACATTTATCATAATAAATAATTGTGCTCTTAAGGCAGTGAACTATAATTTTGCTCTTTGCAGTCTAATATGAATTCTTGTGGAGACAAAAAGCAGAAGTTTTTGCTAGCTTACTGGAAACTGTTCATATTCTAAAGTCTCTGGAATTTGGTCTTGCAAGTTAATTCATCAATCAGACATGATATGTGTGGGAACGTATCAGTTTTAAAGTGTAAGTGCGACACATTGCAGAGAATGAGGAAATCATTTTGAACAAAATGCATGCATGCAGGCTGCTGATATAATTTGTTCCACTGAGAACTGAGCAGGCTTGAAGGTTAGTCACAGCCATAAGTTTGTGTGTGTGTGTGTGTGTGTGTGTGTGTGTGTGTGTGTGTGTGTAGCTAAATCATCGAAATGAGGAACATTTTGGTTAAACTCCACTAACTTTTAGCATAGTCTTTAAAGATATATGTAACAAGATATTAGTAGAACTTTTCATGTTGTACAAGAATTGGCAACGAAAAGTTAAAGATGAAGAGGACAATCTCTAAAGACTTAACAACATTTGGGTCCAGAGGCTTCCCTAAGAGCTTACTCAAGAACTGACCATGTATACACTATTCATTGTCCCAGATCCCACGCCCTGTAAAAACATAAGGCAAAGGGAAAAGAAGGGTGGATTTTTATAGTTGTCAAAACTGCTAGTTCACAATGAAAAGACTTTCCCCTTCCCTTTCCATGTGGGAGAGGATGTGGGTCACTTCCTCCCACAAAGTTCAGTGGAGGAAAGGGCCAGTGTCCAATATAATATGGACTGCCTGCAAAAATAGTGAAGCTCCTGCTTCATTTATTAGCTGGAATGCTAAACTATGAGCAACGTGCCTATCTCTACATATTGTTCAGATTTAAGTCAACTTTAGTGAGCTAATTCTTGGAAGAATTTGATATATTGTTCTATGAATTGAATTATTATGTGATATTACTAACACACAGATGTCTGCTTAAAAATCTAGAGATTTCTTAAGAGGATAGTTTTCATAAGCATCTGGCCACACAGGAATAATAAAATATCAAGATGTAACCTGCCAAAAGGGGCCTAGGCCCTCCCCTTGTCTCTCTGAGTACATAGATGAACATACTGATATTTCCTATGGGACATCTGGGATATCATGGGGGAAACAGATTAGGGAGGAAACCAACAGACAAGAGATACAATACAAAGGAAGAATTTAAAGATGTGTACCATGAGAAAGACCTTTTAAAGAAGAGCCTAATGAAACTAACCAAGTGCTAAACTCTACCCCCAGGAAAATGACACCAGCCATCTGTGTGTCCATGAAGAGTGCCAGAAGAAGATGGAACCACAGAAAGCGAGATCAAATCCATGGATGTATCCTTAGCGAAAGCACATACTGAATTACAAAAGAAGAAATCAATCACTTCTACTATTTCCCATCTCAAATACATTAGATAAGTTGAGATTTTACAAAGAAAATAGATCTCAACATTTGTCTAATCTTCTCTAACCACATCAACTTCATTCCTCTCTTTGTCTCCCAAGTATAAGACTAATCAGCAGTGGCTGGCAAGGGAGCAAATTTTTATCTAGAGATTAGTTGACCAATCTAAATTGGTCTGTGTAGTTCATAAACACTCATTCAAACAATTCTGATGGTTTTCTAAAACAAAACAAAACAAGTTTTCACAAATGCACTGATATCATTGGTAAGGAAGTAACAAAAATATTTCATATATGAACACTACTGTATACATACCACTCAAACAAGACACGTATTTTTCATAGTTAATAGCATGGTGTAAGACATGTAATAAACATACCATACAGTTGAATTGGTGGATAAAGAATCCCTGTAGATGAAAGTGTGGGAGTCTAGGACAGACTGTTACACCAAGAGGCGACACTTCTTTGGAAGATGCTTTAGAGAAGGGAGTTGGGCAGGCACAGGAAAATAATGAAAAGAAAGAAAGAAGAAAGAAAGAAAGAAAGAAAGAAAGAAAGAAAGAAAGAAAGAAAGAAAGAAAGAAAGAAAGAAAGAAAGAAAGAAAAGAAAAGAAAGAACATTGTGTTAGTTTGCTTTCTATTACTGTGAGAATACCATGACCAAAACTAATTTGGGGGGAAAGGCTTACACTTCTACATCACAGCACATCATCTAAGATGGTCAGGGCAAGAATACTAGGCAGAAACTTAAAGACAGTAACTAAAGCAGGAGCCATGGAGAAATACTACTTACTGAATTGCTCCTCCTGACTTGCTTGGTTTGGTTTTTATACGCCCTAGACTACCTGCTCAGAGAAATCACCTTCCAAAGTGAGATGGAGTTTCTGTGTCTTATCACCAAACTAGAATATGTCCCTGCTGGATTGCCCACAGAAAAAATCTTATGCAGGTGGGAGAATTTCTTAATTGAGGTTCTCCCTGTGCAAATGGTCCTAGTTTGTAATAATAATAAAAAACAAATACAAAAACAAAATACAGGACAAACACACTGAAGTATACAATCTGAGGATACAGTAGAAAGTGTTAAGGGAGATGCTAATAAAAGGACTGATTACCAGAATGAAAGCCATATGAAAGAGTTAAACAAATATGTGTGGTTGAAAATATTACATAATCACAGCATGTATATCACCACTATTGTTAATTCAGGAGTAGTTCCCAAGAAAATATGCATGATGTAAATAAATGTGCTTGATGATCTTAAAATTTTTGTTCATCATTTTTTAATGGTTTTAAGAGTATGAAAGAGGAAACAAAGGCTTAACACAAGGAATGGTATCTATGAGAATTTGGGAAGGAGTTACACATTTAAAAATAATGCAAAATATGTCTGTTTACCTGGACAAAAGGATCAAAAAGTTCCATGTGCTCAATTGCTTTTTGGTTATCGAGGTAAAATAGCATCACAAAAGCAACTTAGTGGAGAAAAGACTAGAGTTCCAGAAGAATTATAATACTTGATGGTGGAGGAGGTGCCGGGACAGGAGCAAGAGGCAGTCCTGCTTTCTTATATAACCAGCCCAGCAGAGAATGATCGCAAAGTAGGACCCAAATATCAAACCTCAGAGTCCTCCAATTGATATTTTCTCTAGTGAGGTTCTACCTCCTCAAGGTTCATACACTTTCCCTAGTCAGCCAGAGAGCAAGGATTCAAACATGGGGGTATAAGAGGGACATTTTACAGGCCAATCAGAGCAATGCTTCAGTAGTTTCATTTGGAGTTGGATTGTATCCTAGAGATGTACCACACTCATATGAATGAATACCTAACAAAAATATCCAGAAAACATATAGAAAGAATGTTAGTATATGATGCAATGTGTAGATTTGATCAGAAATAATAATAATAATAATAATAATAATAATAGCATCCAATATGAAAACAGAGAGACTATGAAAAATTTTAATGTAGAGTAGTACCTTGAGATTTTTCCTTCCTCTTGCTGTGGCCTTCCATTCTGCAGAGATTAACAGATGAATGAAAGCCACACTACTTTTTGTTGTTGTTGTTCGCATTAAATGGTGACAGGATCTCACTGTGTAGCCCTGGTTGACCTGGAACTTGTATTGTAGAGCAGGATGGCTACTCTCATAGATTTGGCTGCCTCTAATTCCCTGGTGTTTGGATTAAAGGTCACCACACCTTGTATTGCATTGTTTTGGCTTGTATTGATCATTAAGCAACCATTAGTCGATCCAGTCGCGGGGAAATAAAGTTTGTCTTAATGGCACAAGGCTGTAATCCCAGTTACAATGGAGGATAAGGCAGGAAGATCACAGGTCAAGGCTTGCCTAGGCTACAACGTTCAAGACAAACCTGGCTTGTCTCAAAAATAAGTCCAGAGACAATAGTTATTCTTGCTTTTCATCTGTTCTTTTCTGAATAGTAAATTTTCTTTAGAAATAAGTGTTGAGTGTTAGAGCAACCAAATTCTAATCTCATAGCCTATACAGCAAATACTTAACAAGACTCTAATACTATAAGCAGATCCTTTGCTTCGGACATTGCCTCTGCTTGCCGAATCTTAATAGAGGAAAATATCTAAGTATTCACTTTCTTCTACACTGCCCTGAAGTGGAAGTTTCTGGTAGTGTCATGTGATGTTTTGCTCACATCGCATGCTCTCATGTGATGTTTTGCTGAGGCAAGGCCCTGTGGGAGGATGTGAGATGTTTGGAGATAGTATAAATAGGACTTAATAGACAGTGATGGGCCACTTGCATAGCTAGCTTTGCAAAGCTGTGTTGGGCTGAGTCTTTGCTGATCTTTTGCTTCATTGAGAGAGGCATGGCAGAGAACATCTCCTGGGGTCTAGGCTGGTCCTGGTTGCTCCCAGAGTCAGCAGAGGCCTGACAGTTTTAAGAAATGTGGCATCTTTGGGGTATCTCAGCAGTTTAGAGCACTTAATGCTGCTATGGAGGACCTTATTTCAATTCCTGGCAACCAATGAAGAATAGTACACAACCATCTACACTCAGCAGGCACCTGAATTTCTGTGCATAGGCCCACATGCAGACAGGGGTTCTCAAGCATGTCTCTCTCTCTCTCTCTCTCTCTCTCTCTCTCTCTCTCTCTCTCTCTCTCTCTCTCTCTCTCTCTCTC